>NC_046154.1:192466129-192641129 GCF_011064425.1 Rattus rattus | reverse complement strand
ATTCTAACTGTTTTTTTTCTTCCAGGTTCTTATTTTGTACAACAATTTTTTTAAAGTGTCTAGGTTCTACCTTGATTGCGAATCATAAGACAGTAACCTATATCAGTTAAATAATTTGGAGTTCACTCCAAGTGGGGCTCTAATCATGGCTCTTTTACTCATTTTAGATCAATTTCAGCAAGTTATTCAACCTTTTAAGCCTCAAACTTTTGATGAGAAATAATGATATCTTCTTTGTTATAATGCTCCCATATTGCTCCATAGTTCTTTAGTGTATCATAAATTTTAAGTGATTTCTACTAATACAGGACTTTCCTACAGGTCCACGTGTTTTACCCCTTCCTACTCACTGCAGTTGTTTTGAATGTAGTTGTACTCTCAGGATCACATAATCGAAAGACAGCCTTTGCATTGTTGAAGGCAGTCAGACCTTTGCTTATCTGAGAACCACTTGTGTTCCAAGTGTTTGGGTGGCGAGTGTACTTTGGTGAGACACAGTCTGTTTCCTTCAGTCCATTTCCATCCATGCTTCTGCTTCTAAAATGTTTTAGTGACCTCTTCCTCCCTTTTGATCCTGTTCAGTTTTGCCTTAGAAAAGTTATGCACATCTTTCTCAAACTAACAGATTTTCCTCTTCTTTTTTTCCTGTAAGTTTGTTCTAATGCTTGTCCCTTGATCCACATGTCTTCGGTTAGTATGGCTACTGAATCATTCATTCTTGGAAAAACATAGAGCATGAGAGAGAGAGAGAGAGAGAGAGAGAGAGAGAGAGAGAGAGAGAGAGAGGCTATTTACATAGTTCTTTCTTCATTACAACTGACTACATTCCTTTGTTAGATATGGCTTTTCTTGAATGAACTTGGGAGCACAAGTATCAACCATGTCGTCTATGACTCTGCAAATACCCAGGCTACCCCAGCTCTTTGTCCTGCACAGGCACTGCCCTATGTTCTTAATTTGACTTTACCTTACATACTTCTTGAGTGCTTCTACTGAGCACTGCAGAGAAGATCATACAGATTGTAGAAAGCCCTAGAGATTACATTTTCTGTTTTCTGCTGCTCTCACCGAGACAGAACCACATTTCTCCAGCGTTCTTAGTTATTTCAGCCACACCCTCTCTAGTAACCACATCTTTGTTACACTTACTCCTTTGTCTTCCGGTTTGTGACCTATTTCTTTAAAACTTCACATTTTCCAAGCAGTTTTGCTAGTTTAACTACATTTTTCTAACGTGTATACTTATGCATGTTGTCTCCTTCTTAGACTAAAATTCAAACTCACCTTACCACTTTTGTTAAACCATCTTATTGCTACTCCTTCCTCTTTTTTGTTTCAGGTTATCTTGCCCTCCCTGGGCTAACACACTTCAACCCCCCCTTCCAAAGACTTGAGCTCTGCAACTCCAAGCTCTAAACCCAGCTTCAAAATTACTTTCCCCCAATTAGCATGACTTCCAATCTGTATGATCTTCCATTCTTCTGGCTTCTCACCCCTCATCTGCCTGACTATGCTCATATCATTCAGGTTATGGGTATGTGCACCTTTCCAGGTAGAACACAAATGTCACTCTTTAGACTTTCACCCCTCCAGGCATGAGATATACTAATCCCCATTCGTATTCTGTGGGATTATATCCAACAGAACATACTACCGACTTACTAAACATCTGCTAAGGAAATAATTGAGTTTGGCAGCTTATCTTTTCTTACAAAGTCATTATGTGTTGTGAAAACATACCAATGAAAGAATGAAGGCTATATCCTTGTCAAATAGCTAGTATGTAAGAACACAGACTGCTATGTGTGTAGATGGTTTCTGTCTTTGTCAACCATTATTGAACTAAGGTAGCCTACAGCATGGGGTTGTGCCAAATCCGAAGAGAGGAAGTCTTTTCTCTGGTCACATTTATGGTCTTTGAAATTATTAGGTAGTCAGATTATTACAAAATAAACCAAATAAATAGGAGATAAAACAAAAAAACCTACTAAATGATAGAGTTTCCAAGCTCCCTTTCGTAACATTGTTTATCATATTCTAAACAATTCTGTCAGTTACCACAGTATTTCTCCTGGCACCTGTTTTATATACTCATGATGCCTTTTCCTTTCCATAAAGCTTCTCAAGGTGCTTACATGTCCAATTTGTTTTCTTGAGGCTGAAAATTTCAATCGTGAGTGAATGAATATAATTTGCCACTTTATAATTGAGGGTGGCATGACGGGTAAATATTTTGAAGATTCAGAGAAATGTTTCTCAGTACTTTGTTTAAAACAAAAAAAATATGTTTGATGATTTAGCTGTGCTGTAAGGTGTGGCCTTTGTTTTTGCTGTGCATAGTAGGTATGGAACCCACTGACTAAACATCAGTTGGTCAGCCTACCGTGTAACCTGCTTACAGACTTCTATAACATAAGTATTAAAATTAGCATCCAACAAGGTCAGTTAAGTATCGAAGAGTGTAGATTGCTCCAAGCAACATCAAAATATTCAAGCCACATATTTTCTGAAATGTAATTGAGTTATAGAATATAACACTAATGAAGAGTTCAGTGTTATTGACTTCTGAATATTGACTATATTTCTATGTTTTATTTCCAAGCACCCTGCTCTAACCCAGACAGGAAAAACAGGTCTATTCTTTATGATTACGAAGTACTCTTTTGTCATTAGTTCATGCTGAACCGATAGTTTTTATAGTCTGACAGGGGACCGAGTCATCATTACCTGGAGGGAGTCAGTTAAATCATCTGAAGATGGCTCTTCTGCTCTGAAGGGAAGTTGGATCTGACTGCCTGAGAGTCTCTCACTCCCCAGGTGGCAAGGGTTAGTGTGGTTGAAGAACTGACAGATTTTACCCTCAGGGTTGGTAGACTAGATTGGAAAATACATAGGAGGAGAGCTTGTCAAAGAAATTCAGGGAGCAGAGCTCGTGCATTCTAAAGGGAATCCTTACCAACTCCCTAGATTGAATCATAAATGCTTATGTTTTATGGACTTATACAAGTGTGCAGGAGACAAAGAGCAAGAAATAAAAATTATATATATGATTACAAGATGTGAAAGGGAAAATATCTGGAGGGCCATAAAATTTTGTAGTTTGTCAGCTCATTATTTGTTGAGATGACAATAATATTCTCATTTGAGGAAGAAGTTCTTGGAGGGGTGTGGATAGAGATTTCTTTTAAAGACAGTGCTTTAAGGGTGATTGACTAATGGAGTGAGAATATTGCATTGCATCAAAGTTTCAAAATCACAGTGAACAGTTTTATTGTCAAACAGTGGAAGATAACATTTGTGTCACTGGACTGACTAGGCACAGGTTGGATGAGTGTCTCAGGGATCTTTTTAGGAAAAGGATACCCTGGGTGTATGTGTTCTGGGATCATACTGAATCTTATCAGCATATGCAGTTACTGTGAAATCATAGAAATTAAAAGACACACTTTGGAGAAAGGATTTACGGCAGCATGTGCGTTCGTAAGGGTGATGGAGGGCGATACCCAGCTGCAAAGGAATTTCCACTAAAACTGGACTGTCATTTATATTTAAACATTAACTGCCTGCTAATCCTTGAGCAACTCAGTATGAACTTGTGACTCCTAGAAGACTAATTTGTAGTTTGCTTACAGCTTTGTGATCATCCTGACTTACTCATTGCTTTAATTGCTTCGAATTGATCACTTCTGTACATTTTGTACTGATAATATGCTATATTCTCTTCTAATGATAACTCACAACTCCAAGTTAGTATATTACTCCATTTATCACAACATCTATTAAACCCCATATGCTTGCTTACATATCAGTGCATCTAAGTACATTCAGTTTCAAAAATAAATAGATATGACATAAAAAATGAGACAACATGAAATAACATTGATGGCTCAAACTATCTTACAGAGCTCTTTGTATCTGCTTTATGCACACACATCTTTATGCACACACATATTATTTTTACCATACATATATGTGTATATATATTAGTTTTAACATATAGCCTTTATACATGTATGCATACTTAAATATGCAGGTATATAAATGGATGTGTTCAAGTGTGTATATATGTCTATGTATGAGAATATATGTTTATATATACTATATATTCTGAACATAATATATATTCTATAATATAACATATACAGAGTATATATTCACATAAATATTCACACACACACACACACAAATTATTTAAGCTTAAAAATTCTCACCCAAATGACTGTTAGTAATTTTATGTTGCAGGAGAAGCAAATAAGAGGAGGCATTGCTAATCATTTTTCCAAGTAAAAATGTTAAAAATATGAGAGAGACACAGTTTGAACACAGAAAACCTGACTCCTTCACACTCCCTTCCTCAGTTCTGCCATAAAGTATTCCCACCTGAGTTAAGAGTTCAGTAAGCAACTCTCTTACCCTCAAATTTTGGTTTGATACAAATGTTTCTTAACCCAGGTGTGCTTAGTCACCAGGTCAGGGGCTTCTGAGTAAAAGGGCTGTGCTTAATTAACTTTGTCATATACAATGTTCACGGAAGTAACAGTTACTTATAATTACAAGCTGCTCCCTGTGATAATCTGTTTGAGGTATTTTCTTCTTGGAGTTACAAAATAGTTACATGCCCAAAGCCTGAAATTTTCATCCCCTAAGTGAGATAACTTTTCATGGTTTTCTCCTTGAATGTTTTCAAAATAGAATAGTGTGCATGAAGTGAGCTCTTCTTGATTGACAAGTGGCCCTTTAGAATCACACTTGTTGACATTCTTTTCAAAACTTTCCCCACAGGGTGCTGCTTTAATAAGAATGCTGGCTAATTTTATGGGCCATTCAGTTTTTCAGAGGGGATTGCAAGTAAGTAACATGTTTTCTATGTCCTCTACCCTTTCCTTGCCATTACATTTATGTTAAGGATATTTCACTCTTTGGGAAATTGCTGCTCTGATGGAGAAATTTGAGATGTGTAAGGCAGGTTCTGTCCTTCAGTATGATAAAAGAAGATGTCATGGAATATTCAGTGTACTATCTGAAACTCAAACCAGTATATAATTTAGAGTTGTTTAATTGGTATTTACAAACTGAACTGATTTTTACACATGTCAGATCCTGAAAATTTTACGTAAGAGCTTCAGAAAACTTACTATTATTTACTGTTATTGACAAGTTTAACTAATATAAAAATAAATTGTTAGTTTTACTAAAATTATATAATTGAGAATATTTGGGGCCTGCTTTTCAGTTTTGTACTATTTATGTTGTTGATTTCCTGCACAGTTGCTATTTTTTACAATGAGAAGGAAATACATTTATTTGAAAGTAAGTGAATCATTTCAAGAGAAAGGAGACAATACTGTGGTTTTTGTTTTTGTTGTTATTTCTTAGAAACCTGTTCTTTCCTAATGATAGACAAAGAGTGGATTCTTGACCTAGGCAGGAGGGAAAGTGGGGAAGAGACTGGAGGAGTTTTGAGGGAAAACTGAAATCAGGATATATTGTATGAGAAAATGATCTATCTTTAATAAAATGGGAAAAATCTAAGACAGTTATATTTAATTCATCTAGGCTATCAAGTAAGAAACTTAAGAATGAATTTGTCAAAAACCAAATTATTAAAAATTAAGGACATATGTAATTATAGAAAACTGGAACTTTGCGTCTGTTGAATCTGCTGGAGTAAATCACACTCCCAGTCAGTGTGATTGATGAATTATTTATGATGCATTCTGCTACTTAGAAGTGTCCTTTAAAGTAAATTGATGTTCACCTGAAATACAATTATGCTAAGGCAGAGAGAGCAATCAATCTTATCTGTTCTTAGTAAGCTTTTCATTTTGAAATTTAAATAAACTACAACTGGGATCAGGTCATATTTTTGTAGTATGCTTTCATCTTTATGCAATATAAGCTGAAAGATAAAATACAAAGACAAGAATTAAATTTGATATGACAAACTATATATTGAATGCTAAAAGGTTAAAAAGAGCGCACCAATTTGTTGAAGAATAACTTTTCCCTATAAACTACTTTTGCAGATTAGTTTTATCAGGCATTGGAATTTTACTTTAATCAAGACTTTTCGTTGTAGATGCCCTTAGAATATCTGAGTCCATTCAACGTATTTGCTGAGCGATGAAGGCTCCATTCTGAGCACATAGCTGAGATACTTTTTTTTTTTTTTTTGGCTTCTCTTCAAGAAGTAGCCTCCATGAATATCAACTATCTGGAGGAATGCCCTTTCCTATCCCTACTGCTTTGTTTTCCCATACCGTAATTATAACATGACAGTTTCAGAAAAATATTTAAGTCTTCATAAGGGCAACATAAATTGAACTTGATTTCCTGGTGGCAAGCTGATATGAAATCATTTTCCCTGTAAATTTTTTTTAGCGTTTGTCTCTTACATACATTTGCTCGTCAGATTGAGTGACTATACTTAAGTTATTTCGACACAATATTCTAGCAGAATTTTTCCCCGTCCTGTCGTATTTTCTATGGAATGTAAAATATACTATTTTGAATCTATTTCATATCCTGTCCCACTGACTCAGCCTCCTTAGTTTTATCTAAAATTGCTTTTTAAAAAAAAATCCATTAAAGTAAACTTTCACCCGATGTTAATGTGGGATTTTATGTTCCAATACTGGATTTGGTTAATTCTCAGCCGAGGGACCGTGTTTGTCAACACTGCATTTCGTCTGCCTCGTGACGTCTCATTGATCATGTGGATCTGTCTCCTTCAGTACTTGGCTGGCTGCTTCCCTTCTAGTTATCACTCAGACTGATTTAGTGTATCATCAGCAGTTTGGATTAGTTTACAGGAGATCCTTCTGTCTGGGTGATAAATTATCATCGCTCGTACATGAGGATGTATGGAGTACATTTTGGAAATGACCTCCTGAACAGACACTTCATGTCATGGGGCCGAGTGGCTGGAGAGTTCATATTAATAAGGCTGCCATTCACAAGGCTCTGGGGAGCCTTACTTTATAATGTTGTTGAAAGGGCTACTCTGGGATGTCAGCATTTACCTCTGAGGAAAATCTATTAATCTATTAATTGTTTTTACATTAACCATGAGCATTTCTGTGTTGTCAAATGAAAGTAGGAAAGTTGTTACTTTTTTTTTTTTTTTTGCAAACATACTAGGGCTATATTTGCTGGCTCCAGAAAACCCAAACTGCAAATGAGGTGTGCTCTCATATATTAGTCTTCCTTCTTTCCTAAATTCCTCCTTCACTCTCCTTACTTTATCCTCCCCCCCACCTTGCATGCTTGAATGACACTCTCCTCTTGTACTTAAAACAGTGTGAAGGCAGCTGCTTCTTTATTTATGGCTAACGAAATGTGCATTCAACTGATACCTTCTGGACCTGTATGGGCTATCCTAAGCTATGCTTAGAAACCAGGCAAACATTATTTTCCAATGCACTGTGGATTAATTTATCTTGTAGGGTTCGAGGTCCATTTATACATTCATTTTCCAGAAAATATTTGACTAGTGATTCAACAATATTTTATATATCACACAGGGATTTATATATCTTTCAGAAGTCAGGGACTCGAGAAACTTCTATTGTTCCTATTTGTTATATAACCCAGAGATAAGTTATAAGAAACCAAGGGGAAATTCACGATTGGGTAATAACGTCTAATTTCAAGGTAATTCTTGATTTTTCTATATCTTATTATTTCTGAGCACAGCTTCATGTTTAATTGCTTCCCATTTTCATGTTCTTTAAAGAAAATTACCTTAGACCTCTCGTAAATAAATTATATTCACAAATTAAAATTAGTTCAAGATTTTGCTAATACGTCAGTTTTAAATTTTATGTGTAAATTGAAAGTGGAACTTGCACAATGAACTGAGTTTAAACTTCTCTGTTGTTGATTATACATACCACTCATAAATAATATATTTCGAGGCACAGCAGTGACTATATTTTTGCAAGCTCTACATATCTGCTGTTATATATAATCCATTACACAAAATGATAGCAGGCAAATTTTGTAGGAAGCTTGAGTCAATAGTTTAAGTAGGGAGAAATAATTCTCATTTCTCTTTCTAATTAACGCTGAGCCTTCTACAAGCCACGGATTTGCTCTTGGCCTGTAGGCTACAACCATAAAATGCAAAACTAAACTTTCCATCTTTCAGAGTTTCTAAAAATAGGACTTATTTAGGGGCAGTTGATTACTTAGGCAACTGGTATTTGATATTTTTAATTGGGCACGGCTGTTTTACTTTGACGGCAACAAAGTTTAAACTGTTTGCACAAAAGTGAGGACTTGAATTCTGTTCTTGAACTTCCGGGTAGCCTTCTGACTATTAGACTGGGTACCAGCTAATGCACGTGACGATGCAGATCCATCGAACCAGATGAGGGACTACTGCAGCTCTTGTAATGATGTGCCTTAGTTTTCTGGTATGAAAACCAAGTTGTGTTGTGTTGGGGATGAAGCTACATATCTATTTTACCGCAGGGATCTAGATATTTAATACTTTTCTGATTAATGCGTGGTTGTCTTCCACGGTATTTGTTAAGAACCTTTTGAAAAAAATGTTGATGCTTTTCATAGCATGTGTTACACTCTTTAAAGTCAGAGTCTCTAATGGTAATCCTTAAGTGTGGAATGGACTCTGTTTAAAGTTGTGATGACAGGAAGGTATCCTGGAGATTGACTGGGTGGAGACTTAACCATCCCTTCCTTGAGTGTTTAAAGGGATTCACTCAAGGGAGGGACTTACTCCTTAACAAGGGGAGCTGTTCTGACAGCAGAATTTAGACATTTTAAAGAATTTTTATTTTAATTGAATATTTACTTGCATTTCAAATGTTATCCCCTGAGGTCATCCAGAGCCAGCCCCACTTTCTCTTTTATTTAGTTTCAGTGTATCTGGTTTTATATGGAGGTATTTGATCCACTTGGACTTGAACATTGTACAAGGAGATAAGAATGGGTAGATTTGCATTCTACTACATGCTGACCGCCAGTTGAACCAGAACCATTTGTTGAAAATGCTGCCATTTTTCCATTGGATGGTTTTAGCTACTTTGTCAAAGATCAAGTGACCATAGATGTGTGGGTTCATTTCTGGGTCTCCAAATGTATTCCATCGAGCTACATGCCTGTCTCTATCAACACCATGCAGTTTTGATCATCATTGCTCAAAAGCTTAAGGTTAGGGATTCCCCCAAAAGTTCTTTTATTGTTGAGAATAGTTTTTGGTATCTTTGGCTTTTTGTTATTCCAAATGAATTTGCAAATTGCTCTTTCTAACTCTATGAAGAATTGAGTTGGAATTTTGATGGGGATTGCACTGAATCTATAGATTGCATTCTGCAAGATGGCCCTTTTTTCCTATATTAATGTTGCCAATTCATGAGCCTAGGATCTAACTTGTGAGATCTTCAATCTCTTTCTTCAGAGACTTGAATTTCTGGCATAGAGATCTTTCATTTGCTTGGTTAGAGTCACAATAATGTATTTTATATTATTTGGGACTATTGTGAAAGGTGTCATTTCATGAATTTCTTTCCCAGCCTGTTTATTCTTGAAGTAGGGGAAGGCTACTGATTCGTTAATTTTAAATCTAGGCACTTTGCTGAAGTTGTTTATCAGGTTTAGGAGTTCTCTGGTGGAATTTTTGGGGTCACTTAAATATCAATCATATCATCTGCAAATAGTGACATTTTGACTTTTTTCCTTTTCAATTTGTATCCCTTTGACCTCTTTTTGTTGTCTAATTTCTCTGGCTAGAACTTCACGTATTGTATTTTATAGGTAGGGACCGAACAGGTAGCCTTGTCTAGTCCCTGATTTTATTGGGATTGCTTGAAGTTTCTCTCCATTTAGGTAAATGCTGGCTACAGGTTTGCTGTATATTGCTTTTACTATATTTAGGGATGAGCCTTGAATTCCTGATATGTCCATAATTTTAACATGAAGGGGTGTTGAATTTTGTCAAATGATTTCCAGCATCTAATGAGATGATCATGTAGTTTTTTCTTTGAGTTTGTTTATATAGTGGATTATACTGATGGATTTCCATATCTTGAGCCATCCATGCAATGAATGAAACCTACTTGATCATGGTTAATGATTGTTTTGTCGTGTTCTTGGATTCAGTTTGTAAGAATTTTATTGAGTATTTTGGCATCGATATTCATGAGGGAAATCGGTCTGAAGTTCTTTTTCTTTGTAGTGTCATTGTGTGATTTAGGTATAAGCATAATTGTGCCTTTAAAGAATGAATTGGGTAGTATTCCTTCTGTTTTCACTTTGTGTGATATTTTGCAAAGTATTGGTATCATATCTTCTTTGAAGGTCTGATAGAATTCTGCCCTAAACTCATCTGGTCCTGGGATTTCTTTAGTTGGGAGACTTTTCATGATTGCTTTTATTTCTTTAGGTGTTTTGGGGCTATTTAGATTGTTTATCTGATCCTGATTTAATTTTGGTACTTGGTATCTGTCTAGAGAATTGTCTGTTTCCTCAATGTTTTCCACTTTTGTTGAGTATAGCTTTTGTAGTAGGATCTGATAATTTTTTGAATTTCATCAGTTTCTGTTGTTATGTTTCCCTTTTCACTTCTGATTTTGTTAATTTGGATACTGACTCTATATCCTCTGGTTAGTCTGGCTAAGGATTTATCTTGTTGATTTTCTTAAAGAACCAGCTCCTGGTTTTGTTGCTTCTTTGTATAGTTTTTTTTTCTTTTTTCTAATTGTTTGATTTCAGCTCTGAGTTTGATTATTTCACGCCATCTACTCCTCTTGGGTGTATTTGCTTATTTTTGTTCTCAACCTTTCAGGTGTGCTGTCAAGCTGCTAGTGTATGCTCTTTCCAGTTTCTTTTTGGAGGCACTCAGATCCATGTGTTTTCCTCTTTACACTGCTTTCATGGTGTCCCATAAGTTTGGGTATGTTGTGTCTTCATTTTCATGAAATTCTAAAAAGTCTTTAATTTCTTTATTTCTTTATTGACAAGTTATCATTGTGTAGACCATTGCTCAGCTTCCATGTGTATGTGGGTTTTCTGGTTTTTTTTTTTTTTTTTTTTTTTTGTAATTGAAGACCAGCCTAAGTCTTTGGTAATCTGATAGGATGCATGGGATTATATCAATCTTGTACCTATTGAGGCCTCTTTTGTGACCGATTTATATGGTCAATTTTGCAGAAGGTCCCATGAGGTGCTGAGAAGAAGGTATATATTCTTTTGTTTTAAGATGAAATGTTCTCTGGGTATCTTTTAAATCCATTTGGTTCATAACTTCTGTTAGTTTCTCCATGTCTTTTTTTAGTTTCTGTTTCCTTGATCTGTCCATTGATGAGAGTGGGGTGTTGAAGTTTCTCACTATTATTGTGTGATGTGCAATATGTGCTTTGAGCTTTAGTAAGGTTTGTTTTATGTATGTAGGTGCCCTTGAATTTAGAGCATAGATATTAATGATTGAGAGCTTGTCTTGGTGGATTTTTCCTTTGATGAATACGAAGTGTCCTTCCTTATCTTTTTTGATAACTTTTGGTTGAACGTCGATTTTATTCGATATTAGAATGGTTACCCCATTGTTTCTTGGGACCATTTTCTTAGTTTGGTGTTTTGACTACTATGTGATGGGAGGAATTTCTTTTCTGGTTCAATCTATTTGGAGTTCTGTAGGCTTCTTGTATGTTTTTTGCCACTTCTTTCTTTAGGTTAGGGAAGTTTTCTTCTATAATTTTGTTGAAAATATCTACTGGCCATGAAGTTGGGAATCTTTGCTCTTTTCTATACCTATTATTCATACATTTGGTCTTTTCATTGTGTAGTGGATTTCCTGGATGTTTTGGGCTTGGAGATTTTTGCTTTTTGTATTTTCTTTGACTATTGTGTTAGTGTTTTTTATGGTATCTTCTGCTACTGAGATTCTCTCTTCAATCTCTTTTATTCTGTTGGTGATACTTGTGTCTATGAGTTCTGATCTCTTTTCTAGGTTCTCTATCTCCAAGGTTGTCTCTCTTTTTGATTTCTTTATTGTTTCTATTTCCATATTTAGATCCTGGATGGTTTTGTTCAATTCCTTCACCTGTTTGGTTGCATTTTCCTGCAATTCTTTAAGGGATTTCTGTGTTTCCTTTTTAAAGGCTTCTACTTGTTTACTTGTGTTCTCTTGTATTTAAGGAAGCTATTTATGTCATTCTTAAAGTCCTCTATCATCATCATGAGATGCGATTTTAAATCTAAATCTTGCTTTTCTGGTGTGTTGGGGTATCCAGTACTTGCTGTGGTCAGACAATTGAGTTTGATGATGCCAAGTAGTCTTGGTTTCTGTTGCTTAGGTTCTTGCACTTGCCTCTAACCATCTGGTTATCTCTGATGTTATTTGGTCTTACTGTCTCTGACTGGTGGTTGTTCCTCCTGTGAGCCTGTGATCTTTGGAGTTAGAGTACTCCTGGGAGATAGCTCTCTCTGTCAGGTTTTGGGTCCAGAGGGCTGTGTGACAGCATTAACTCTGGGCCCAGATAGAGACTAGAAATATTTCAATTTTTAAAAATTATTTCTCACTACCATGCTAAGCAGAGTGTTTTCGTTAAGAAATTCTGGTGCAGTAGATACACAGTTTAGCTCCATAATCTCTTCTATTTGAGAAGACTTCAGTGCCCAATGATATTGAATATCCTTTCCTGTGCAGTATTGGAATATAAGTTGATTTTAATGCTTCTCATTTTTATATTTCTCAATAATATTTTGTTTAGTTTACATACATTTTTGAGTCTGTCTTGCTCATAAAAACAAATGTATGAACAGATAACTTAGCAGAAAAACAGTGCTCACATCGTATTGTCTTGTTGATCGTGGGTACACTTTTTATTTGCCAGAGAGCTTATCATTCAATACATAAACATTAAAATTTCCCCACAATTAGAAATGCTTAAGGTGATGACATATACAAGATCATTTCATTAGTATCTACATTTTTAAACCTTGGTTTTGTAATTTAGGTTCTGTCTGATAGCCTAACACCCTATCCCACTTATGTATTATAGGATTATCTTAAAAGTAACACTATCCTGGTAATATTGTGTGTAGACAGAATTTCTGTGAAATCATCTGGAGCCCCCATGTTTCTTTGTTATTTGTTTTACTAAACCTAAATTCATTTTTCTTATTTTAAAATTTGTCTGAAAATACACTTACAAAATGTAATCTTTACGGAGCATTGTTTGGTCCAGGAGATATTAAAATAATTAATCCACAGTACCTTTGTTTTTTGTTTTAAAACAAGACAATATTATCCTAACAATATGAGATTGGTGGTATCGTTATTCCTGTTGTTATGAGTTGACATCAGAGAATTAAAAATCAAAAATAAAATATTGTTAAGCTTGATACAAACTCAAACCCTAAACTTCCCATCAGAGAGTGAGTCATCTTCCTGCTCAGCCAGTGAGAATAAGCCAATAACTTCTAAAATATGTTAGAATGGAGAAAGATTTCTCTTAATTAGTATTTAACTGCTCCTTTCCATAAGGTAACCTATAACAACATGTTTGGCTCCAATTATCAGGGTGGAAATTGCTTATGCAAATCAATGTAAGCAATGAGGTGTGGATAAAAGCAAAAAGGAAATATCATTATTATTGGTCTGTGCTCATAAAATTCTGATAGCCTGCAGGTAATGACAGGCTCAAAGGCACAGTGATTATCAGGAGCAACAACACTTTCAATAACGTGTTCCAGTGAAGTGTTATGTGTAAGTACGCGTTTTTGACGGTTTTATGTGAGAATTCCAAGTTGATGTTTTGGAGTATTTGTTCTCTTGCTGGTGAGGTTTCAGACACACTAAATGTTAGTAAACATCAGAACAGAGATAGTACATCCAAGTTTATTCCCTCCCAAAGTTAGTAGGGCACATTCATCAACACGATAGCTGATGTTACATTATACTTAATGTAAAATTGCTGGAGATAGTTCATTCATATGTGTCCATGTTCCACTGAAAATGCTTTAAAGGTCTAGATATATTTTGTAGGCATAAAGGTTAATATTTGGTAATGATGTGCTGTGATCACTCAATATTATATAATATTGATACCATTGCAAGTTTTTTAGAGGTTGAGTCTGCCTTAATCACTATCAAATTTGTCAGACACTTAACTACACGCTAAAATGAATACACACATTACAGAATATGTGCAGGTATATTTGTTAATGCACAGAATTCAAAATTTCTATATGTTATACAAAAAACAAGTCCTTAAAAAATAAGCATCAGCTGCAACTTATATTTCTTATAGGAGTGAAATAAGTATTCATCAATTTCAGTTAAAAGAAGACAAATTAGTTGGCAATAAAATATACCACCAACATTCTTTCTCTCATTTCACATTTACAATAATAGTCCATAATTCATGCTCGCATGACTTCAGTAGACCTATGAGAAAAACAGCATGGGCTACCGCAGAACTGGATGAGCCACATAAGGCCCTCTTCATCCTGACTAGAAGGCCTCTTGTTCTCCTCAGCTTTCTCACCTTTCCCACTCTCTTCCATTTCTATTAACTTCCTCTCTTTGCTTCCTCTAGACATTTCCTTACCAAGCTTAGAGCCTAGGACTCCTCTTTGTGGAACTTACGAGCTACTCTTGGAGGAAAAATATATTTACTTGTGGCTCTTTTCGGAAAACAATTTATTTATTTATTTATTTATTTATTTATTTATTTATTTATTTATTTATTTATTTATTTATGACCAGTGCTGCTATAAAAAAAAACAAATGTTCTTAATGTGATAGATATTTTCCAGATTTTTTTTGTATTTCCCATTCTTTATACATGTTTATCAGGTAGTTTATTATGTATGCTGTCAATTGGAGAAATTGTTTAGAGAACATGGATAACTTCTCCCAAAATCTATATGACTAGAAAGAATCAGTATAGATTCCTATCTAGATTTTTCAGTGCACAATGTTTTTTCTTGATTGACTGCATTACATATTCTTCTGTACTGGCTGCCAGTGACAGGGTTGGTGGGAAAAAGGGTGACTAGGGAAGACACACTTTGTGTAGGCCTGAGCACCAGACCTCTAGAGAAGATTCTATGCCTGTTCCTGTAAGCATTGGGCACCTTGATTTACACAAGGCAGTGTAACTTTTTACCTACTAAGATATGCTTTACCTATTTCTGTTGGCTTGTAGTGGTCAAAGCCTTTTTTTCAGGGCATTCAGAAAAAAAAAGCCTCCCACAAACTTCAGTTTTACCAACAGATTCATTTTATGTCTTGGTAATATTTCAAGCCAGCAGCAAAATCAACAGGTGCGGATGGTTTAGTACCTGGAAACACCCCTGTAGACTATTATATTCGCACTCTTTTGCTGACAGGCACACAACCCCTTCAGGTTGTTCTGCCATGGAATACATTTGTAGCCGTAGCAATGTTGTGCCTCATAATACACCTGTTTGTAGGCATTGATGCTGTGATCTATAATTGCTACATAGGAGATATTTGGAAACCGAAGCGCGGTGAGGAGAGGGTATTGTCTGTAATTTAAGCAGGCAAACAAACAAAAAACTCTTTCAGAGCCTGGCAGGTTGTTTTGATTTAAAATACTCTGTTTCGTGCTATATTTGACAACCTCTTATGAAAAAAAATTACTAATTTGTACAAGATCTACGTTCATTAAACAGGGCGATAGATTTTTAAAATATGTAAAACATCTTTTTTTTCCTTGAATAAATAGTCAAATACCTATCTAGGCAACCCACTTCTGAAGATAAATTTAGGGTAAACACACATTTAAAATTTCTGACTCCCAATGGCTTGCAAGCAATTATACCCCACCATTGTTCCTATATCTCCCCCAGTAGCTTTATTTTCTCAATGCCTCATTTTTTTTAAAAACTTCATGTGTATGCTTGAAACTTCTTACATGGACCATGGTTGATAATGGCATACAAAATTTAGCAGCAGAGAAATCTTTAAATCGTGATTTGTTTTTCCCTATTTTACTCTTGTCTTTTAGAACTAAGCTGCAGGAATTCCCCTTGGGTTTTTTCTTTTCTTTTCTTTTCTTTTTTCCTTTCTTTTCTTTTTGCATGAAACTTTCACTCTCGGTTCTTTGCTACTCATGCAGTTTAGCCTCATAATTTCCAAAGATGTCTCCCAATATTAACCAACATAAATACCCCATTCTACAGCATATCTTTCTTTGCTTTACTTGGTTATCTGTAACAGTTCCGGTCTGCGTTTTCTGTTTCTCTCATGGTCAAAGAATTGGATATATGGTCTGAAGTTCATGGGCCAGGCTCAGATAAGACTCAAATAAGATTGCCCAGCTCTTGTGTATCTTTGCTGGGATGTGAATATTTAATCACTTACGCTGTTCGTGTATCAGTTGAAAAACCACCTTAGTCTATGTACTTAAAATAGTCATGGTCATAGGATGGTGGGTCCCAGTTTTAAAGGCTCTGCTTGAGATGCTTGTGTTAAGATAAATGATTTTTAAAAGATATTTTTGTTGTCACTTTATGTACACAGCCTTTGTGGAACTTCCTGCCTTCGCTCTTATCCATTTGTTAATATCCAGGCTGTTTGCCTGCCTCTGATCCAGCCTGCTTGCCTGCCTCCTGCTTTTCTAAAAGCCTCTCATTCTCCATACCATGTATTTACGACACAGTCAAAACCTGGAACACTTACAAGATGAACATCTTGTGTTCTGTATAAATTGTAAGATATAATTTCTATGGACAATCTAGGGATCAATCACCAAAATGATGTTTAAAAGTCAATGTTTGTCAAAGACATCCATTGATGTACTAGACATCATTTGGGGTTTTAAACAATACAATAAACTCTGGAAGATTTAATTAGAAACACATCTATTTATCAAAGGTGGTCCACGATATCATTGAGAAGGAGAGAAAAGCAAAACTGACTGGAAGATCATCATGAGGCTCAAAAATCTAGACACTGCCATGGTCCCACCTCAGAGTAGCTGATTCAGTTCCTGTCGTTAGTGTTGACACTCCATGCTTAGTGACATCTCATCTCAGGGGATGGTTCCCTCTGCTTTTCACATGGTTTATATTACTTCTTAGGAAGCAACCACTTGGAGGCCAGGACACATGGTTATACTTTAGCTGCCAGGGGAAGCTAGAGGGAATATTTAGCATTTTGTCCTTTCCATTTCAACACGGAGAAGGAGTTCTTGCCTTCTTCCCACATTCCACATGGAATTGTTGCCCATATATAAAAATGGAGCTCAAATACTGGGAAGCCAAAAAGTAACAAACGCTCAGTAAAAAATTTTGAGGTAAGCTTCTTCATGCGAGAAAGCAACAACATTTTAAATCTTTGCTTCAGTCTCCTTGTCAAGTGGAAAAAAAAGAGTGCTTGACTTTACCTGATACTCTAGAGACTGCTTTTACTGGAGAGGCCATTCTACCCCTGGCCGTCACTGAAGCTCAAACGTGAGTGTCTCCCCTTATTATAGAAATGCACGCTAATGTACATATTCTATCCTAGGCTCCTGTGCTTTCTGATGAGTTACATCCAGTTTTCTTTTTAATTCCTCATCCTCTTTGGGAGCCTTTTGATTTAGAAGACCATGGTTTTTCCATGTATGGAACCAGATTTATCTTACATTAATCTGTATGTATTAACAGGACTTTGCTGAAGCACACAATGTAATTCTGAGAAGTGCACAATATTGTTTGGGTGGGATTTGAGGGGAAAACTTCATGACTCTTAGACAGAATCCCATGAAGGGATGCTGCCTACCGGCTCTGTAGTACGTCTGACTAGGGTGGTCCTTGGGATTTTTGCTGACATTCCCCAGCCTCAAAACAAGGTGAAGCTGATATAGGTAAAAGAAACCCTCAGCTCTGTGAGATCTCCACTAGGAAGGAAGGAGCTTTGCTGTTTTAAAATTCATTGTGCTTTGTACAGTTTTGCTGCTTATATCTCAAGACAGAGAAAATACCCACAGAGATTTTATTGGACCATTATCTGTGTCCCCAGGAATGAGCCACTCATATGGTTAATTCTCCATCCCATCATGTTAAAGGACTTATTAAGAGGAGAACAAGTATTCCATAATTATTTTCACGTCTTAGAAGATAAAAGTGCTTTACTTCTTGAGATCACCCGCTTCATTTTTCCTCTTGTCAGTTTCGTCTAATTGCCTTTCATACATGAAACGTCATGAATCATGTCATGTGTTAACAGAAAAAAGTAGAAAGTTGTCTCAGATGCAGTAGTCCAATCTTTTGATGGCATGAAATGTAAGTCATATATTTGACAAGTATTCCCTGAAATAATGAGTTAGGTTCTCTTTTACTCTCTATAGAGGACACTTTGGGTGAGCCTAGTAGACACAAAATTAATAGACACAAGTTAATCACTGCATTATCAGCTTTTAACAGAGAGCCACGCTGCACATGAAGTAATGGATCATAGGCATATATCAAGTAACTTATGTGTACCAGGGTATGCACAGCATTGCTGGTTAGATAGTAGATTAGAATTCCTTGCAATTTACATGGACACTCAGACAGTAAACAAGCAATTGGAACACGATGTGGAAAATGTTATTATGTAATACAATGGATATGGATCTAACATAGATAGTTTCGAATTAAGCAAGGTACTGAATGGGAGGCAAAGGATTAGTGAGAGAAATTTATCAAAAGTTAAACTGGAAGGATAAACTGAATTTAAGTGGGCAACAGATATGACAATATACAGAACACCGCGTAAGCAGTTAGAATAGATCTGCTAGTCATATTCAAGAACATCAAAGTGTCTCAGGTGAGATTTTGAGACAAGAGAGAAACAGATTGTGCTGAAGAGATATATGTTTGAGCTACCTAATAGAGTTTGGAAAATATTCGGAGCCTACCGGTTGTTCATATGAGAATTTGACCAAAAATATTCTGGCTTCCCAAGAGAGATTATTAGTTGAAAGAGATGGAGCAGGAACAGGGGCACTTGCATTCTTCCAAGCAACATTCAGAGAGGGGAGTGAGCATCAAAGAAGTGAAACAGAATGGGAGGTTCCTGGGAAGATGTTTCTACCACAGAGCATCATTTGAATGAGGGGAAAGAGAAACATCACATCCAGATGACTTTCTTGTTGAGGAGGATGGGGGAAGGAGTGGGGGGTGGAGTTCGTGGAGGGGAGACCAGAAAGTGGGACGGCATTTGAAGTAATTAATAAAAAAGAAAGTTATCCTCTGGCACATATATACCAGAGGTCTGCCTAGTCTGGCCTCAGAGGGAGAAGATACTTTTAATCCTTGAGAGACTTGAGGGCCCAGGGAACTGGAAGCCTGGTGGTGGGGAGGGCACCTCCTCGGAGGCAAGAGGGAGGAGGAATGGGATAAGGAACTGTGGGAGGGGGAATCAGGGTGGGAATGTCAATAAATAAAATGATTAAAAAAAAGTTATCACTGTAAAATGCTGGCAAAAGGAGCTGGTGTGAACGACAAAACGCTCAGTATTCAGTGCGACTCTCAGTATGTCTGTAGCACATCTTGGATGTTGGACTGGGCAGACATTTGTATGCATGCGTACTCTGTTTTATGATTTGGATATGGGCTACAGTTTCTGAGGTCCAGTCTTTGATTTGTTAACTGATGATGTAGTGTTAATTGAATGAGATAAAATATATAGGAACCTATGCTGTTCTACAAACTTGGCAAAAGTATTTTCTGCGTGTTTTCCTCTTCATTATTACCAGTGACACTTTTCTTCCTTTTAGCCACTTTTCCAGTGTATAGCCTGAAATTGTCAAAAAAATATTAAAAGGGATAATGCCTATAAAATTCTGAGGGTGTACTAGGAATTCTTTACTGTTCCAACATTGTATGTATTCTCGTAAAAGTGACTACATGTAGAGTGTGTAGAGGGCTGTTATATTCACCTTAAAAACGTCAAAATAGGCAAAAGGCTTAAATATGGTGGCTTTCCCATAACTCACTTGTCATATAGATAGTGAGTGCTTAAACTGGATTTGATTCCAGACCAGCAGATTCCCATTCTCCTTCATTAAGTCCCAATGCCATGATACCTCTCTTCAGCAGTAGATATATAAAGTTATATCTTTATTGGATATATGTTTAGCATCCATATTATGTGCCATGTCCCTTTACATCGTCTAGTGGTTCTCTTTGCTTGGTATTTGCAATAACTCTACTTCTGAAACACCTTGTATGCAGTGCCCAAAATTCTTTACACTAAAACATTCAACTTTATATAATAGTGTCAAATCTCTTTGTGGTTGACATTCATAGACCTGGAGGTAAACAATTTCTGTTTTAGATACATATGTGTGAGCATCTCCATATTCATTGCCTTGCAGGCTTTAAAGAAACATAAAATTGTGTTAATTACATACAGTTATTTGAACATATCTTGCACAATGGTAGTTGTAACAAAACTTTTCTAGGGTCACTCATAGACATAAATCCTTCACACAAATAACACCTAGGGTTTTGCAATTGTTCTTAGTAAGCTTTGCCCTGCTGACCTCTTAGCACCTTCGAACTTGTTTGCTTCATGCTAAGTGCTTTACCTATTTTATAAAATGAATGAATGGATTTTTGACTATTAGATCAACACTTAAATCAACATTTCCTGTCCTTTGGATGTTTTTTTAATTTTTGTAATTCTGCTAGGCAATGTCATTTTGTTCATTTAGGAAATGATTGTGTTTGTGCAAGGAAAGGATAACATAACAGCGAGTTTGTTGTTTGGAGAAAGAATATTTGGCATATGTAGACTTCTATCTTCCATTACATCTGAGGACTGTGCCTGAAGGGACCCAAGAATAATAACTGTAATTACTGACCACTGACCTACCCATGCTGTGGCTGCCACTTTATTCTGACAACTGACATTTCAACCCACTTAAAGCAGGTTAAGAACTTTGTTATGGACTGGAGGAAACCATGAACTCCTTTGATGATCTCTAGAGCAGGATCTACTGATAGCATAAGTAGTAGGGATGTCGATGGCCTGGGAGAGGAAAAATTAATTTATTGGCCCACATTGTACTCTCAGGTTCTTCTTTTTAGTGTTTCAGAAGCATGATGCATGAGGAAAACATTCAGTTACACCTTACAAAACGAGTTTCCTTTTTAGTTTTTGAGAATTTCCTTCATACGTGCATTGTATTTGTTTCATTTTCACTGTTCTCCTCAAGCACCTTCCTACTTCCTCTTGGATTCATGACTTATTACTGCTTAGTAATAATAATAATAATAATAATAATAATAATAATAATAATAATAATAAATATACCTGGATCTAGGTATTCTAGAGTCCATTTGGTTTTGTTCATATATACATGGATTTAATGCTGACCACCTGTCGTCAGATAACTTGCCAGTGGGGCTTGTTCCTGAAGAAAATTGACTCTCCCAATGTTAGGCGCCATTGGCTATACTAGCTAATACTGAGTTCTTCCCAAGTTCATTCATTTAAATGCTGAAAGAAATTTAAAAAAAGATGAAATTGAAAGCTGAACTAATTTATTTAAAACCCATGCCCCTGCCACCTTCCCCTCCAAAACATATTTCTTCGGTTTGTGTTGAACAAACTTCCTGAATCTTGGTGAAAGATGAATGGGGATTCATATTGGTTATGAGGAGTTGTATGTGTGCTCTATTTTCAGTAAAGTTATTCATAACACCTGATGATGAAGCTGAATGTGTGGTTGCTAAGTAGGGGTTGGATGTCACCTCCCTGGGCATATGATTAAGTAGGAACTGTCATTTGCTCTGCTGTGAATTACCAACAAGAGCTGAGTCTGTTGCAGGTTCTACAGTCTGTATTTAAAATTTGCTTCCCTGCTGTTAATTATCCTCAAAGTGCCCCATTCCACATAAGTATTGAAAAGTCAGCAACTCTTTTCAGTTCAAGAACTTTGATTAAAAAAAGAAAGAAAGAAATTGTGTCTTCTTACCTACATGATGTTAAAAAGTAGACTTTTGAATGGAAGGATTTCTTCATTTTTTTTTAAACGTGTCACTCTTTTCTGTTCATTTTCTCTTTGAAATCAGAAAAAAAAACTGTCACTAATTATCTTGATAGCTGTCACCTCGATAATGAGACAGACCACACTTCTCAGAATGGGCTTAGGTGTGAATCAAAGTGTGTAGGTTTAACCACTAATGGAACATAATGAGAAATGGGAAATCCTAGGACCGAAGCTGTGAAACAAGCTTAGGAGTATTTCTTTATTGATAGTAACATGTGCTTCAAACCACAGAAATAACTGTTTTTGCAATCGTCAGTCTTTTCTTCATGTAGAACAGCCAGAGAGAGAGAGAGAGAGAGAGAGAGAGAGAGAGAGAGAGAGAGAGAGAGAGAGAGAGAGAGAGAGAGAGATTGAGAGTGGGGCAGGTCAGCTCACCATCAGCATATACCAACTCAACAAAAAGTTTCTTTTGCTTTCCACGAAAGCATATGCTTCCCTTTGAAAAACTGAAAGGGGTGATGAGAATGTTGGCTCTACATATTTCATTGCAGAGGTCATTTTCTCAAAATGGGCTAATGTTGACCACCTCACTTAGAGTATATCCTGACCTTGGAGGTCCATAGGACATGATTATAGCTGTGAAAATCCTTGTTGAGGAGTTAGTATTGTTGGGTGAGCTAGGAAATATGTTTTCGTTAAGCCTCTTGGGAATATTTTTAAATGACATTCTAAATCTTATGCATGTCTTCCTCTTTGACTAAATGCAATTCTACACATGGAAATGGTTAATTGAATTGAGAAATAAATGTGTTTACTGGTAATTGCTTAACCTTTGAGTGGTAATTACAATTTTATATTCTTATAGGATTATTTAACCATTCACAAGTATGGCAATGCAGCCAGAAATGATCTCTGGAATACATTATCAGAGGTAATGTAGAGGAAGCTGAAATATCAAAGTATGTTCTTGAGCAACTGAATTTCGTTTCTAAAACACTAACTTTTATTGACATTGACAGTTTTTATTTACTTTATATAATTCTTCTTTCTTCATATTACTTTGTCACTTTATGTGCTATAAAGAAAATAAGACCAAATTATTCGAATCACAAATGTTGGTTAAAGATGCCTTGTCTATTTATGAGTGTGATACTGATTTTAATTAATTGGCAATGTTATAAATGTCTATAATATGTTTTGGTCATTAAACATACCTCCATCTGCTCTCTTCTAATGGCTCCCCTGATCTTCCCAGCATGATCCCATGTCAATTTCATGTGTTCCTTTTTAAAATCTCACTCACTGCTGCCAGTGTTTGAGTTGGTGTAGGACCATCTGTATGATAGAGTGTTCGATGCTCTTCCACATGCTTGGGAAAATTCACTCTCCTACTCCCACTGGTCAATAATGGCCACTAGCGCCTCTGTTTAGGGTGAGGGTTTGTGATTCCTCTCTGAGTCTATGTTGAGATTTTAACTACTTGGATCTTGCACAGACAAGTCTTGTGCATGAAGCATGACAATACTTTTGAATGATATCTTAATGGCATATGATATAGATTCAGGACAAAAAAAGAAATATTGAAGTTTTTAGAAAATTTTGACTTCATGATACTAGACCTATCAGGAATGCAAAACAATGCTAAAAGTACTAGCTTTAACAATAAATTACATTTTATGTTCTGCTATAAAAATTTTAATTTTAGTAAAACAACCATATATAGAGAATATAACAATATTAGACTCTCAAAACAAAAATTAATTTTACTACTACCTAATGCTAGCTTCACTAATTTTAAATAATTTCATGTCGAAGTAATGGTAAAAATGATAACAAATTTATGTTAACTAGGCTTTTTAAGAAGTGTTAATCGGTTAATTTATACAATTTTGGTTGCAAAGGCATTAAAAAGGAATGGAAAATATGTGAACATACAAGAAGTAATGGATCAGTGGACACTCCAGATGGGATATCCTGTTATCACCATCCTGGGGAACATGACGGCAGAAAACAGAATACTCATCACCCAACAGCATTTCATTTACGACATCGGTGCTAAAACCAAAGCACTTCAACTTCAAAACAGCAGGTACCCATTGACCGTGATTTCTAAATGTCGTTTGACATTTAATACTTTGAATTGCTGAGCAGTGTTTTGCATTTAAAAGTTTTGAGAAATACTCAATTTTTTTGTTAAGGAAGTTCTGAAATATAAGTGGAATAGTGTTTTAATCTATTTATTTTTGTTTCATTGTGATTCTTCTTTTGTTGCTATTTCCTCAAGGTTTTAAGAACTAATTCAATAATTAAATAACGTATTTAATGTGTTTGATGCTTTTCCTGTTTGTGCATTATGTGAATACCTGTGTCCAGGGAGGCCAGAATATCATTGCATTCCCCAGAACTGGAGTTACAAATGGTTGTTAGACACAATGTGGCTACTGGAATTCAAAGCTGGGTATTTGGAAAAGCAGCTCATGCTATTAACCACGGAACCTTCTCTCTCTCCCTCCTTCGAGATGTTAACTTTCAATGTAATGGCATTTCTTTCAGAAGACAGAACTTTGAATTAACATGGTGACTTTCAAAAGATAAGATTTGGACCTTCCCTTCTCTATGAACAGTTCTTGAATTAAATTCAATAGTAAAAACGTGTGGCCATGAATTAAGTGGGATTGAACAAAATGTGCCTTACAAGACAAATGAGAACTGAAACTAACAATCCAGAAAAAACTCATTAAACCAAAGTTCTGTACTTAATAATGTACGAATTAAAGGAACACAATGTAGCCCTTAAAATACCCCAAGCTTTAGTGGGGCCATGTAGGATCAACATATGTTCTTTCCTTTTCAATTAGTGCTTGAGCTCACTGGCTAGATATAAACATACAGAATTGTTTCCTGTTTGGTGGATTTTTTTTTCAAAATTAGATCTCACTCTGTAGCCCAGCTGGTCCCAGGCTCCCTGTGCATTCCTGGCTAGCCTAGAACTTACAGAAATCTTTTTCACCAGCCATCATATCTGTCTAGAATTATGATTTATTGTTTTAACTTTCTTTTGAAACCCTTACCAGTCTTATTCCATGTTTTCTCTTTTGTTCCTTATTTTGAAGGATGAGCTGGACAGACTTAGTTTTATTAACTAGTGTCATTTCTTCTATGAGGCTCCAATAAGAGTGGGCTGCAGGGGTGGTTGGGGTAGTGAGGGATACAGAGATCGAGAGGGTGGAAATTAATAAACAAAATTCAAGTTTTGGGTTGGATTACTCTGTTCTCTCTTGTTACTTTGGAAAATAAGGCATCTGACTTTATCACTTATGGGTGTCCATGAGACCTGGAGGATACAGTGCCACCTAAGAGGTCATGAAATCGTTTCCAGGTCAGGTTGGCCCAGCCGTGGATGTACAGAGACATGGTTGAGACATTCTTTGGTGCTTTCTGAAGGTTAGATGTAGATTTTGATTCAGGAATGCAAGGCCATTATCTTTATTCCTTGTGTGTGTGTGTGTGTGTGTGTGTGTGTGTGTGTGTGTGTGTGTGTGTGTGTGTGTTGTGTGCCAGACTGCACAAGTAGAGGTTAAAGGACTACCTCAGGTGTCAGTCATTGCTTTTGCTACGGTTTGAGGCAGGATCTCTTGTTCATCATCACGTATGTTGGGCTTATGGTCTGGATTCTATAGTCTACACTTTGTTTCCCATGTCTACATAGGGCACGACAAGTGTGTACCCCGACTTTATGCGAGCTCTGGGATTTAAACCTAGGGTTTCTTGTTCAGTAAACCCGCTACCTGGTGAGATCTGTCTCTAGCAATAAAACAAACAAGGGCTTCAGTTCCCTATTCTAGACATACATTGATGTTGGCATCCACAGTTTCCCTTAGTCCAAGGAATGATTTTCCGTTTAAAAAATAATAATAAAATCTATACTTCAAGTATACTGTCCTAACTTTATAATTAATGATCATTCAGTTCTTTCTAACATTCTGGTCAAAGATTCAATACCAATTCTCTTTGATATTTGAGTAAAGTCTTATTAACTCCTTAGTGCACAATGTATTTCATTGATGTATTAGAACTGGCTCGCCTGTGCCAAAATGTCTAGTACGTTGTGAGTATTTTCCAAGCCGAGTTCATTCTTCATTTTATTTTTCTCCCCGGAGACATTAGAACATACTCAAAAGATTTTAATGAAGCTAGTAATTACATTTTCTTCATACACAGCCCTTGCTGTACAGCATAGAAAGATCCTTATATAACTAAAGATTTCAGAAAGTTGGGTGGTGTGACTTAGCATGACATTTGTGCCAGAATCTTGTTCCTTAGACAGTTGGACATTTTTTGTGGCATTTTAAAAATGCAAGACATCACTACTTTGCAATGTTGCATAACATCCCCTCACATGCCAAGCTGCTTCTTAAAGCTCTGATCTCCACAGAATTGTTTGCACCGACCCCGCCAGGCTTCTCTTCCCTTTTGAGTTGATGGAGGGACTTTATAATGATCTTTTGTTAATATCGATACTATTTTTTATAAAGAATTCTCTCCTCCCACACATGCACGCATATATTCCTGCATACTCTGCCTTTCTCTAATAATTAACATTAAATGTTTATTCACTGTGAAATGCAAGCCATTGAAGAAGACAGGCAGGCACAGGGGGCCTGGACAGGCTCTATACACAGTCCATTACCCCAACCGCCCTCTCCAAAAAGTTTTCAACACGTCTTTCACTCACACAGTTACTGAGTGCACACAGAATGCCTTATTATATTCCAGGTATTTCTTTCTTATGATGTAATCGTTGGCAACCACTCTTCCTAAAGGTTCAATGTGAGGTTAAAATAGCTTCTTTATAATTCAAGAAGGAAACAAAGTGCAGTTGATAGATTGATGATTAAAATTATTTCATCTATGTCTGGCTGCTTACTTAAGATTAAATGGATATTAACTCATCTGTGAGTCTGGACCTCTAGCTTTGCCCCTGTGAAGAAGCAAATGAATCAAAATGTTTCTTTTTAATAGGTGAAGTTCATGTCTGACACTTCCCTTGGTGCCTCTTTGACACATTAGCTTAGAAATTTCATTTTGGAAACCAGAATGTGCAGTGTGTCCTACATTATTCTTTATATAGCTCCGAATTTTGGTGAAAAAATGATTACTTTTATTCTTTATTCTTTGCTGAGTACTTTGGTTTGCCATATTAATCTTTCTGCAAAATATGTGGAGATACGTGTCAGATACATTAGGCAATAAATAAGGACAATGTTAATATGCCAATCTAGGAAACTACTGAATTGTCTATTAGTCTAATCCAGAAAAAGAGTAGAAAAGACCTATTTTTAGGCTTTAATCAATAAACAGCTTGGCTTAAATTTATAGATTTTAGTTGCATTTATTTCTAAAATGCAAATCTAGTTTTACAAGATAAGTTGTTTTGCAGAGTTGCTTTGTGCATTGATGATAAAACTTGTAGACAGGAAGTCTCTTCAGTGGCACTGGGAAGGTAAGTTTACCTTCTGCATTCATTGTTTAGGCCTGAGATGTATTTGCTAATTGATTTCAATGACTTATTGATGGATTGATTATATTTTTCCCTAAAAGAGTAATAAAGAGTGCACAGAAACGGAAGGTGTGTGGACAATGCTTGCTTGCTTTTGTCTTAGTATAACTGATATGCCTGTTTTTATTCTTAAAGCTTTCTTTTCTTTCCCAGTTACCTGTGGCAGATTCCATTAACCATCGTCGTAGGAAATAGAAGCCATGTGTCTTCAGAAGCAATTATCTGGGTGTCCAACAAATCAGGTAAAATATAAATTCTCTCCCAGGGAACTGTTTGCATTTAGATAATTGTTTAGAATCTTTACCTCTGTTTTTTTTCAGCTGCTACAAAATGTGAATAAAGACAAATTAAAATAAAAAACATGGCACCATAATCATTTCTGCAAAATTAGGCACAATATGGTTTCTAAATAGCTTAATCTTAGACTAATATGTAAATATTAAATTTGTTTATTTCAAAGCAAAAAGAAGTAGTTATAGCATTAGTCTTCTCGGAACTGTATAAATGTATAATTTAAAACGTAATTGAAATATAATTCCAAGTAGTTTTAGAGTATGACGGATACTGAAACAGAGACTTTTTTTTTATTTAATCTTTTTTTAAAGTCCGGACTGAATCCTCCTCCCGATTCACCCTCTGACTCTTCCACTCCTTCAACCCCACCCCACCAGACCTCACAACTCCCTAGGGCCTCCAGTCTCCTAAGGGTTAGGTGCATCTTCTCTGATTGAGTCCGGACCCGGCAGTCCTTTGCTGTCTATGTGTTGGGGGCCTCATATCAGCGGTGTATGCTGCCTGGTTGGTGGCTCAGTGTCTGAGAGATTCTGACATGTGGTATGGGAATGGGGAAATCAGAAAAATTTAAACATATTTTATAGTTAAGTCACTTCAGTTTAAGCTATGGTCAGATGTAGGGATAGTCCGATTCCTATCGAACATGTTTCACAGGTCCGTCTCCTGCAGCTCTAGTCATAACATTCTCTTAATCACTTAGGTATGGAAAATACTGCCATGGATTTCCTTGTCTTATGGATGGATATATCTGAGGTTTATTTTTAAATATCGACACATTGTTTTTATTAAAATTAACCTTTTTGCTTAGGCCAAGTGTTAACCTAGCATTGCCTATGTTGATATGATCATTATACACAGATGTACAATTTGTGAATGTAGTGTTCTAGGAGAGTACTGTAATGGCAGACTGTAGGGTACCTCCCCACCCCAAAGCTGTGTCTATTCCATCTATATAGGACAGTGTACCATTTCCCACTAACCCATAGCATGTTCTGTTTGATATATGCCTAGTCGAGGTGAGCTACTGAGGCTTGCAGGAGATACCACCAGAAGTAAGTGTGTCTTGCAAATCTGTAGTAGGAGATATTAAAAATACTGGCCCGAGGCTTCTTCCCTTCCTTAGACCATTTATGTTCCTAGATGAAAAGACATATACAGCCTTTATAATTTTTAATATGCCTTATGCAGCACAATTCCTGGGCAACTGCCCATCCTTCATGCTGCTAGAATTTATTTTCCTATTGATGAACCCAAGTTATTAATTACTGAGTTTCATCTGGGCTGATCTTAGCTCCAATTATGCCGTCCTCCGGGCTACGTATGTTCCCTTGGCCCTTAGCACATGGTACACTTTCTCCCTCCTGCACATTCTTTTACTTCCATGGCAGCTTCTTTCTCTTCCTTCCCTCCACATGGTTCTCTCTCTCCAAGCCCAAGAAAACTCAAACCCTCCTCTGCCTCTTCTGCCCAGCTCTTGGCTCTTGGTGTCTCTATTTACCAATCACCATTAACCGGGGACAGAGTTGCTCATTGTCTTACACTTGGACTCTCTTCTTTAGGTTAACCAATCTTGGAAACCCCAGATTAGCATTAGAATACAAGCAGTATTAGGCCAGTCCACTACGAAAATCTTATAAATGCAGAAAGAGGGGAAAAAAGGAAGGAAAGATCACTTTGTTATGCTACCTGTTCATTTCCATTTTGAATGTTGCACACTTTGTTTTGAAATCTTTTGTTCTGATGACTAACACTAAAATAAAAGAGAGTTCAGTGGGGGAAAGTCTGCCTTTTCTATCTTTTCTTCCATATTATTTTGTCTCATTAGGTTGAAAATATAATCAAGTAATATCAAAGACAATTACTAAAAAAAATTAAAAGTAATGTTTATTCCTATCACCATAAGTTAAAATAAATTACACATTTATTTATGATAGCCAGTAAATATTTTGCAGTTTTATTATCCATGATATGTATTCAATATTTATAATATTATGGTATCTCACTGGTATGTAACATCCATAAATTTCATCTAGTTTTTTTACATGTTATTGACAATTCATTTTTAGGACACGTTAGATGAATAGTTAAATCACACAGGTAAATGCAGATTATTATAGTCTAAAAGTAGTATGGATACCAATTTTTATATTTTTAAAAGCAGATAAAAGTGGTTTTTTATTCTTACTATAAAAATACAAATAATGCAAACATTTATGAATGTAATAACTTGCATGTTAATTGGGTATTTATGAACGGTGAAAGGAGGGAAGAAAAATTCAGCATTGAAGATAATTTAATCTCAAATATTAAAAATGGCATAATGTGTGACTTTAAAGTAATTTACTTGTGACCCACAAACACTGAAAATCAGTACTATATCTTATTCACACTTAACAAATGTGATGATCAAGTCTTGAAGAATGCTTATCCAATGTGACAACTGTCTAGTCAAATGAAACGTGGCTGTTTTGAGCTTTGATTTGGTGCTCTGTTAGTTGCTCAATATTCTGGGTGATAGTTTTACTACCTTTGCCTGTGAGTGGCCATGCTACTAGCCCCTTCTGGATTCCCTTTTGTTCTACCCACCTTTGGTCTGGGAGGTGACCACACTATCAGCTTTACACACACACACACACACACACACACACACACACACACACACACACACACAGAGAGAGAGAGAGAGAGAGAGAGAGAGAGAGAGAGAGAGAGAGAGAGAGAGAGAGAGATTGATTGTTGGACACTACTATCTCAGGCCTGGAAAATCATACCCTTATCAATTTATCATCTCAGTCACTCCACTTGCCCTAAACTTCAGTGGCTAGTCCCACCTAGCCCTTGTCAAATATCCTTGGGCGCCCACTTATAGCAGAGGCCAAAGGCCCCAACTCCACCTCCCCTACTCCTCAGACTTCACATGGTTGCTGTGTTCTTCTTCCTCCAAACATCTCAGAAAGCTCCTCCATCCTTCCCTGCATCTGCCTTTTCCTCCTGGGACCCAGAAACCCTGTCTATACCTTCTGTCCAACAATTAGTCCCTGCCTGTCTTTACTGACAAATCAAGAACCAATTGGAGAACAAGACCTTAGCATCAGGACCTCTCTACACAACGAAGTGTTTTCAAAACTTGCATATGAGTGCTCCTAGGTTTCAAGACATATTCTTTCATTGGATTTTTGTAAGAATCCAGTGAAAGAAATCAACATATGCCATAATCTATGGGATGGTTTGTTCCGTCTCATCACATGTGCTGTCTTAGTTGACTTTTCTACTTATTTTTTCATGTTCTACAAGTAGCATATTTGCCTAGAAATGCTTAACTATCATTCTACCGTCATTACAACAGTTTTTTAAAATGTGTTATAAAATACCTACTTTTCTATACATTGATACGGTATGAGTCTTGTACCATTTTGGACATAAATATAATTTTCAATTATGAGGAACATTAGAAATATAACCTCCATACATTTTACCACAGAACTCATCAAATACCATACCTCATTAGGCCGTCAGAAAAGATCTTTTTAAAATTCATTGTCTGCTATTAGTTAATTTGCAGAACATTTTGGGAATGTAATTAACTAGTACTGCAAAGACATTTTAAAATCTATTACAAAATCTTTCTGGGAATTGTTTCTCAAAGATCTCATTTGTACTAGACCCATACAAATATTTGTGAATAGTAATATCTTCAGGATTTGGGTATAAGTCTAGTAATAGAATGCTTTAAAACAATTGATGCCTGTCTTATTTTAGTCAGGCAATGTGCAATGTAGAGGATATACAGATTATTCTCATGATATATATATATTCATTTGACTATAATCTACCCATAAGATTTTAATAGAATAAATAAAAATCAAAACAAATAAAATTACATGGAATTTATAAATGTCACTATCCAATTTTTCATTAAGAAACAACTTTTAAGATAATTTAACATAATGTCAATTACATTGTCATTTGCAAAATGTATGTCATTTGTTCATGTATTAAGCTTGATGCTACTCCTTAACTAGAAAATAAAACTCATAAAAGTTATCTAAGTATGTGGGTCTGAAAGGTGTCACAGAGGTTGGAGCATGTGCTTCTCTTACAGAGTACCCAATTTTGGTTCTCAGAACACATTTGGGTGGTTCCCAGCATCCTGTGACTCCACCCTCATGGGCTTCCGTGTCTTCTCCTGCTTCCATGAACATATAATCATGTGTACACACACACACACACACACCACACACACATACATGTACCATACCACATACCACACACATACATACACACATACACACACAAAACAAACACACACCACAAACACACACACCACACATACACACACACACATCAAACAACACACACACATACCATACCACAAACCACACACATAACATACACACTCACACACACACCACACCCACCTACCACACCCCCACACCCACACACACACACACCACACACACACACACACACACCACACACACACACACACACACACACTCACACACACACACACACTCACACACACACACACACACACACACACACACACACACACACACACACACACACACACACACACACACACACACACACACACACTCACACACACACACTTAAAAATAAGCTGTAAAAATAAAATCAAATTTATTTATTTAAAAATAAGTGGAGTTTTAGAATGCTATTTAAGCTCATAAAACATACATATTGTAGACTACACATATATAGCAAATTATTGAATTTATTTATTTAAACATATGTGGAATTTGTTCATTTAGGATGCTTATTTAAGCTCATAAGACATATATATTATAGACTACACATATTACAGAATATATATATTTCACCCCAAACAAAAGAATAACCTTTTTTTCCAGCAGTTCATGGAACTTTCTCTGAAATTGACCACATACATGTACAAAAAGCAAGTCTGAACACATACAGAAAAAATAAAATTAACACCCTGTACCCTATCAGATCAGCAATGATTAAAGCTGGTATTAAAAATAACAAAAACAACAGAAAGTTTACAAACTCATGGAAACAGAGCAACTCTATACTAAATGAAATATTGGTCAAGATATAAATTAGGAAAGAAATTAAAAACTTTCTAGAATAGAATAAAAATTAATATGCAACATACCAAAACTTAAGGGAAGGAATGAAGGCAGTTCTAAGAAGCAAGTTCATGGCACTAAGTGCCTACATTAAAGAATGTATTCATGCAACTAACTGAATAGCACACTCGAAATATCTAGAAAAAAAGAAATTACAACCTAAAGGATAAGATGGCAAGAAATAACGAAATATGGCAGTCAGTAAAATAGATACAAACAAACAATGTAAAGACTTAATGAAACAAAGAATTGATCTTTTGGGAAATTCACTGATTGATAAACCCTTATTTAAATTAAATAAAGATATACAGAAGTTCTTGCTCTCTTGATTTCTTGCTCCTACTCTGTCCTCTTGCCCCTTTCCCCTCCCCCATTCCTCTCCCCCCTAAAAAATAAATAAAAAACGGTATACAGAAAATACCTAAATTGACAAAATTAAAGATGAAAAGGAGACATGACAACAGATACTGAGGAAGTCCAGAAAAACATAAAAGCATACTTTAAATTCTGTTGTCCAGCAAATTAGGAATTCTTAAAGGAATGGATAATTTTCTTAATATATACTACCTACTAATGTTACATCAAGATCAGATAAACAGTTTAAATAGCTCTATGAATCCTAATGCAATAGAAGCAGTGATTAAAAGTCTTTGAGGAAAATAAAAGAGCCCAGGACCAGATGGTTTTAGTACAGAATTCTACCAGAGTTTCAGTGAAGAGTTAATGGTAATACTCTTCAAATTATTCCACAAATTATAAACAGAAGGGCCATTGTACAATTTTTATAAGACCAAAAATATACCCAAACCACATGGAGAGCAAACAAAGAGAATTACATATCAGTTTTTCTTATGAACATAAATGCAAGAGTTCTCAATAAAATATTTTCAAATTGAGTTCAAGGACGCATCTAAAACATCATCTACCATGATCAAGTAGACTTCATTTCAGATGTTGGGGTAGCTAAACATACATAAATAGGTAAATGTAATCTACTATGTAAACAGACTGGAAAATAAAATCCACATGATCATCTCACTAGGTTGAGGAAAGCCTTTTGACAGAATATAGAACCTTCTATAATAAAAGTCCTGGAGAGACTAGGAATAAAAACAGTGACTTAGTTAGGTTTGTTCATTGCTGTGAAGAGACACCATGACCAAGGCAACCCTTATAAAGGAAAACATTTAATTCAAGCTGGCTTACTTGGTCTGAGTTTCAGTGCGTTAACATCATAGTAGCAAGCATGGCAATGTCCAGGCCGGCATGGTGCTGTAGGAGCTGAGAATTTTATATCTTGAACTGAAGACTGCTAGGAGAAGAGTGGCTTCCATGAAGCTAGAAGGGATGATTCAAAGCCCACCTCCACAGAGACATACTTTCTCCAACAAAGCCATACCTCCTAATCGTGCCACTTCCTGGGACAAGCATACTCAAACCACCAGATTTCACTCCCCGGTTCCCATAGGATTGTTCAAACACATAAGTCTATCGGGGGCTTACCTACTTATAGCATGTTGCAAAGTACATTTAGTTTAATTTCAAAAGTTCCATAGTTTACAACAGTCTCAACAGTGATAAAAAAGTCCAAAGTCTCTTCTGAGATCCATCCAATCACTTAACTGCAATCCCTCTAAAGTCAAAAAGCAGATCACATACCTCCAACATCACAGGATATACATTACCAGTCTGAAATGTCATAGTGAGGAAACAAAGGCCAACTGGTCAAACTTAACACTCTGCACCGCCATGTATGATATAAAAGCTTTCTTCTGATCTCCAATCTCTTTGTTGACTGCAACAAACTTCTTTCTCTGTGGCTGTTTCCATTTCCTTAGCAGCTTTCATCAGCAGGTATCCCAGAGCTCTTATATCTCTAGCATTTTGGTGTATCCAAGGGAACATAAGCTTTACGCCTTCTTGGTACAATGTCTGGGATCCGTGCATGATCTTCTGAGTTCCCGCAAAGGGCTTGGGTTACTTCTTTAGCTCAGCCCTCTGTAGCGCTCTTGGCTCTGGTTGACTCTAAACCATTTCTGTTGCTGTTCTTGGTGATCATCCAAGTCTGTGGAGACTTCTGCTGCAACAAGCTTCCCCAGAAGCCTCTCATAGCCTCTTTTCATGGTGCCAAGTCCATTAAGGGGTAGCCCATTAAAGCATTCCACTACTTTCCAAAACCAAAAACCCCAAATCCACATTCTTCCAAACAAAAACATGGTCAGGCATATCACAGCAATACCCTAGTCTCTTGTACCAACTTCTGCCTTAGTTAGGGTTTCCATTGCTGTGAAGAAACATCATGACCAAGGCAACTCTTAAAAGGACAACACTTAATCGGGGCTGGCTTACTGGATCTGAGTTTCAGTCCATTTTCACCACAGCAAGAAGCATGCCAGGGTCCAGGCAGGCATGGTACAGAGGAGCTGAGAGTTTTTCATTTTGTTCTGAAGGCTGCTAGGAGAAGACTGGCTTCCAGGCAGCTAGAAGGAAGGATGTAGGCTACCCCAAGTGATGTACTTCCTCTACCAAGGCCACACTCCTAACAGTGCCACTCCATGGGCCACACATATACAAATCAGCACAAGTGATGTACCTCAACATGTCAGCGTAAATAACTTAAAGCTAAGTTCATAACTTCAAGTTCATATGAACATAGCTTAATTCAATATTTTACTAGTCTTTAATTATTAAATGGATGCCATTGCGGAAAACTATTACCAATAGATAAAGAGTTGTGAAGTCTGGTCCCAATTCATACATCTAATAAACCATACACCCCAGAGCTGTCAGGGACTAAACCCATGACTCTAGTCCCATATGTAGCAGAGGATGGGCCTTCTCAGGCATCAATGGGAGGAGGGGCCCTTGGTCCTGTAAAGGCTTGAAGCCCCAGCATAGGGGAATGCCAGGGCAGGGAGGAGGGAGGGAGTGGGTGGGTGCATGAGGGAGCACTGTCATAGAGTCAGATGATGGGGGGATGGGACGGGGGGATTTCCAGAGGAAACCAAGAAATGAGATAACATTTGAAATGTAAATAAAGAAAATATCCAATAAAAGAAGCTAAAAAAAAAAAAAAATCATCCCTCACACCTGATCCTGACCTAAGGATCAGGAAATAATGTGGAAGATTGGTAGCAAATGTACAAGAGACAGAAGAGACAGGGAGTTTGCTGTGAGACTGTGTTTCTTGGGAATACAGAAGCTCTTCACGTAGTGTCTCACTGGCATGACTGCCTATGCATGAGCTGAACGCAGACAACAATAGACATGCTATTGTGGGCGGGGAAAAGCCCATGAGGCTGCAGCCTTACACAATGAGCTAGAAGCAACCACGGACTGCTGAGAGCAGTGGCTATGGTTTTCCCTAGGGAAGAGCACACTAATTGGATAATTGATAATAAATTATTTGCCCTGAGTTCATACATACAAGTGACATTATACAGACTGAGCAGGTTATGTATTTAGGAATAAAATTAAGAATAGAATGTTCATTTCCATGTATGTGTGTAACGGCATTTAGTGTAAAAGAGGCCATGCATTTTAAAGAGAGCAAGGCAGGGGGCGTGGGGTCATGAGTGAGTTTGGTAAAGGAAATGGACGGGGAAATCATATAATTATACAATAATTTCAAAAACTAAAAGAAATAATTTTTAAAAGTTTTGAACATTTGAAGGCAACCAGGATTACTTAGGAAAAACACTATCTTCAACACTTAAGATTTAATTTTCCCAGTTCAGACATGATTATTTAAAGCCTCTTTTTGTTATGATACTTTAGCTTGTCAAAAATATCTTCTACAAAAAGAAACCTTTTGATGAAAGTGGGGAGACCTGAATGTATGGGTAGGAGAATAAGCATTTGGACGGCAGATTGACAACATGCCATTTAGCAAAACGACAGTGGGTTCTCTCTGGACCCTGGGACCACAGCAGACTTAGGGTATAAATATGGCATTAAGTATAAATATGACTTCAGCTACATTTTGTTGTATGTCTAATTTTTGAAATATTCTAGCCTGCAATATACATTGGATTAATTAGTCTGTGTCATGCAATCTTTCCCTGTGTACTCTTTATTTGAGAGTAATTTATACCTCCCTCTCTTAAAGGATTACAGACGTTTCCTTTCTTCTAATGTGCCTGTGAAATCTTGATAAAAATTATGGTTTTGAGCCATAGAAATTAAAACATACCAGTATGTTTTTGTTTTCTAGTGTTTTTTTCCCCATCTGCACTCCAAACTGTGTCTGTGTACGAATGCAAATTTTAATTCAACTTCACTGTGCAAATTCTGTCAGGAATAAGTCCTGAAGTTCAACAGAAAAATTATTACAATTGTGAATGATGTTTGTTTTGGGAAAGCCGTGGTAGGTGACTATACACAAGTGGAAGTAGCTTTATGCCTCATTTGAAAAAGTTAAATATTAAATATGTATGAAGTTATAATGTATTTCCTGGTCTTTGTTAATTGAAGTATTTCATGAACAGAAGTTCAGATTTTCCCTTTATGAAGCATGCATTCTCCTTGTTTTTAATTCTATATGGAGCTGTTGGAGTCTTGAGCAGATCAGGTTCCCTTGAATTATATCATTATTGATGGTTTTGCCAAGTCTGCTATTTATTTATTTGCACTCCTACAAAAGACATGAGTAAAAGGCAGATGCAAGAATGACTTTCAGATAAATAAAGCATTATTGTTTCTTCTATTACCTTCTTCCTGGGTAAAACTAATAGGATATATGTCTAAAGACTTCTTTTGTTCTAGCTGCAAATACCCACATACGATCCAATTAAAAGCCACATGAATCTAGTCGGAGAATTCTAGGTAATGTTTACTTCAAGTATAGAAACTGCGTATAGAAAAAGAGTTGTGTCAGAAACGAAATTGTTAACTATGAAAAACTGACTAATTGGTGTAATAATGAGTAACAAAATAAACACTTTCTGCTCAATTTTAAATGAGGGGATTAATTAAAGAACGGGTTTCAATTACATTTTAGGGTGACATTTTCTTCAAATTATTAGTAGTGCTTTTTCTGGTATTAAAAAAAACTTTATCCCTTTTTAATTCTAAGAAATTAAAACTCTACTTCTCTCAAATGCTACTTGCAGAACATCACAGAATAACATACTTAGACAAAGGAAGCTGGATCCTTGGAAACATCAATCAAACTGGCTACTTCAGAGTCAACTATGACCTAAGGAACTGGAGATTACTGATCGATCAATTAATCAGGAACCATGAGGTATATCCTTGATCTACTTCTCAGTTATCTGTTTTGCAGTGTAAACACCTGTCATTTTAATGATCAGAATTACCACCCTCATCCTTTCTTTTTTCCTAACTGGACTCATAGGTACTTTCTGTCAGTAACCGTGCAGGCCTGATTGATGATGCCTTCAGCCTGGCCAGGTATGTTTTCCTTGAGATCTCCACAATAAAATCCATGCCTGTGAGATTTTTCACATGAATTTAAATTCTATATTATACATTCATACTTATATGTAAATCTCTTTCTGACGATATTTTTGTATTTGAATTATATTCAGTGGCCCAAACTCTAAGTCAATAATAGCCATAGGATATTTCCAAGACAGCAGAAGCTTTATCGATTGCACTGCAAGTTTAGTTAAAAACTCTGGAGATTCTTGTAATCTCTTCATTAATGAATTCTACACAATGGCCATTGCAGCCACATAAAACATTTGATAGAAAATACCTCCAAGCATTAGCAATATTATTCCTCACAGACACCAGGGTGCTTTTTACTTCAAAGCTTTATTTGAGTATTGTTCATTTGTGAAAAGTTTACACTGAGAGACAGAAGCAAATATTCCACAGCATATCAATCATGTTCCAAAAGGTTTGATTACATTAATTATTAAGTGACTTTCATAATTAGATTTACAGTGGTCTTTTTTTTTTCTTTTGCTTGTTCAAGATAAGGGTTCTCTGTGTAGCCTTGGCTGTCCTTGAACTTGATGTGTTGTCCAAGCTGTCCGGAGCTCACAGAGATTCACCTGCCTCTGTTTCCTCAGTGCTGGGATTAAAGGCATGCTTCCCTGAGATTTTTCTGTACTGTATCATCGTTTGCTAAATTTCTCCTAATCTGTGATTCGTTTATTTATTAATTACTTATATTTGTGCACATGTGAACACAAGGCTTAGGTTAGTAATAAGAATCAGATCATCCATGGGATCTGAAACTGCCTTTGTAGTTTATGTGCCCATTCAAATCTCAATTCTTTACATATACTAAAAATATTCCTTTCCCTGTATCATTTCAATCTACCAAATGATGAGATCGCATGCAGGGCACTTGATAATTATTTTGATTGAAGAGAAACTGAACTGCCAAGCAACTTAAGAGATTGTTGTTGCTGTTTGTGTGTGTGTGTGTGTGTGTGTGTGTGTGTGTGTGTGTGTGTGTGTGTGTGTGTAGGGAGTGGGGTTGTTTAGTACCGAACAATAAGAGAGCAGAGATCGTGAATTCCAATGTGGGTGAATTGATGCACTTTATGGAGTCCCTTTCTGTCAAATCTTTCTCATCTATTTGAGTTATTGTTCACTTGAACTGTAAATGAACGAGTGGAAATATTTAGTCTCTGGCCTTCAGTACAGGCTTGTCTGTGTTTCCATGGACACTAAGGATATGGTGTTGTTTCACAGTGTGTGTTTACTGATTCCTGGTTGTTCTTGCAAGACACAGAGGAGAGTGTTCGCTGGCCTATTGGTGGATAGTGTTGCTTAATTTAATGTCTGGTACAGAATTACAGTAATGAACTTACTCATTTGGTAACATGTCACTATTTTTGTGAAATCTACTATTAAACTGTGATGATTTTAGGTATATAGAAATGTAGCCAGTGTTGTAGTGCATTTTTACAATCCCAGAACTGGAGAGGTTGAATCAGGAGGATGACAATGAGTTTAGGTTTGCCTGGAATACACAGTGAGTTCCAGGATCCACACAAACCTGAGATACAGAGCAACCCTCTCTCTCAAAATAACAACAAACAACAAAGCAAAAGTCATGCACTGTACATTCTAATGTAAATAATTTTGAACAACAAAGAAAACACATTAAGACTTAATTTCCCCACATCTACGACCTACGATTGCTTTATCGTCCTCAGAGGTAAAATCTGGATTATTTGGTATATATTATACCAGACATTTCCCCTTGCTAAACCTTTATGCTGTTAAATTTTAAAACCACGAAGAAAGATTTATTCCATCCCCTGAGTCATTTATAAAAATAAATTCTGGGAGATTTCCATAATTTCTGAATCCTTACGATGCAGCCTCTGGTGAGTAACCTCGACTAATTTTCGTTGTGCTTAGTTGGAGTTTTATAGAGTTGATTGCTGTAAGTGGAATTTGAGGTTGCAAAAGTACAATATCCTTGAAATAAAAACGGCCAGAAGTATATCACCAAGTCTTTCTCAGTCAAATTCCACTATCGACCATATATGTAAAGTCCAATTTCTTCAAACCCTCCATTATAGCAAAAGTGTAATTATTTAAAAATTGACAACTTGCTAGTTCAAACATATTTAGACACTAATTTACAGTTTAAAAGGTTGTGTTTTTGTTTCTTACACATCTACTGTCTATATCTTTCTTTCTGTGAATTAATCAGTTAAAGAAAGAAATTGCAAATATATAGTATCAAGCAGAAGTATTTTTGTTTGTGTACTTTGAGTAAGTTTTGAGTATTATTTCTTTCAGCAGCATTTGTTTGCAAATTTATGATATTTCATAATTAAATGACCTTTCATTTATACATAAAGTAAAATATTCTCATTTTCTATATATTATATTTTATTTTTCCTTTATCTTTCCATTTGCATTTTTCCTTAATCTGTTTGCATGTATTGGATGACAGGGGACTTATTTTTTGTCTATAAAACTACTTATTTTTTTACTAATTATTCCATCCCCATTTACTTAAAAATATTTTCTTTTTCCTGTTTGAAATATCTCCGTCTTCACAAAAATGGTCATGGCAGTGAATCGATTTGATTTCAATTACATCATCACTATTATCTTTTATTTAGTATCACCACATTGTTTTAGTTAGTTTAGATTTAGAATGGCATATGATAAAAACTTTTCTTCTTCAAAAGCACACATTTTATATACATTTGGAATCATTTGATGAATTTCAAGAAGTCCAGAAACAGGTATATGGTTTATAAGCTATGAAGTGGAGTTTTATTATGTGATATAGACTTTGCACAGGTGGTGTATTCTTTACCACTCTTTGTTCTGGTCCCTAGGTGAAGCCTTGCGCTTCCAGCATCATGGATTTTGGCAACACTGCCTTCTTTCTTTCTTTTTAATTAGAGGCACATACTGCAGAAAATATTAAAATATTTCTCCACTCAAACATCCTAATTTCATTTCTTTTTTAAATAGAACGTCTTGAAAAGTGGCTTTTTGTTGTTGTTGTTGGCTCTTTTCCATCTTCTTGCTTGTTCTCTGTTTAAGGTTTCTTCTGTAACACAGGTGTTGATCATTTCTTCATTTAATGCAGTAAATAGTAGCACGATCTCGAAGAAGTAAAACTGCCCTGAGAACCAACAGGATGTAATGGCTTTTCCTACTTTCATAGATACTTGTTTACATATGCTGTGTGGTCCTTTCTTAATGTAACGGGAAAAAGGACAGGTTTAGAAACTTTTGCTGGAAACACCCAATGTGGCTGGACCTTAGTTACCACCTTCGACTCTGCTTTGGAGATGACAGGAATCCCTCCTCAGGTGTGCAGGGATTTGACAAGCCTGGTCAATGATCCTGAATCCCTCTGAATCCCTCTGCTATCCACTGCTTTGTGAATTCAGATTGCCACGAGTTTGCTTTTGGCATAAACACTTCTCAGAGCTATGCTTAAACTGTTATAGGTAGGTATTTATTAGAAAGATAGATAGATAGATAGATAGATAGATAGATAGATAGATAGATAGATAGATAGATAGAAAGATAGATAGAATTACTCTGTGTAACAGCTCTGGCTGTCTTAGAACTTACTTTATAGACAAGGCTAACGGTGAACTCACTGATATCTACTTGCCTCTGCCTCCCAAGAACAGGAAGGAAAAGTGTATAAGACCATACCTGGCTAGGGTTATTAATAATGACAGGCTACATGCAATTTATTGTATTTACGGGTCACTGAGATAAGGGTAGATCCCTACCTCTTACAGCAGACTCTTTTGAGGGAAGTATTCATGTAAGATTTTACTGTTAGTAATTATCTATTAATCCATTGGGTTGTGTGTGTAAAAGAATTAAAAATGTATAAATCCCAAAAGTGATAAAATTGTTGATTACAAAACAAGGTTGATTCTTGGCTATATGCTTCTGGTCCTCTTCACTGAAGAAAGGTTTCTGAAATTGCTTCACCAGCATCTCCCAGCCTTCTTCACTGTGGAGATTTCCATACTATGATCGGTGAGTCCAGTGAATCTTTTCTTTTTCTGAGCTTTGTGGTCATCCCCAAAAGATCACATCTTTCACATCCCCAGGCTGGGGACTCTAATTATCTATTTGTCATCTGCAGCTGGCAATGCACATCTTGAGTCACAGGAGAGAGTCACCTCGAAGTCTGCTTGTTTCAGACCTTTCTTTTTCTTTTCTTCTTTTTCTTTTTTTTTTTAAATCTTTATTAACTTGAATATTTCTTATTTACATTTCGATTGTTATTCCCCTTCCCGGTTTCCGGGCCAAGATCCCCCTAGCCCCTACCCATCTCCTTCTCTATGGCTGTTCCCCTCCCCGTCCTCCCCCCCATTACCACCCTCTACCCAACAATCACATTCACTGTGGGTTCAGTCTTGGCAGGACCAAGGGCTTCCCCTTCCACTGGTGCTCTTACTAAGCTATTCATTGCTGCCTATGAGGTTGGAGCCCAGGGTCAGTCCATGTATAGTCTTTGGGTAGTGGCTTAGTCCCTGGAAGCTGTTTCAGACCTTTCTGCATGCATTTATTTAAAGATCTATATCCAAAGGGTCTCTAATTTTTTTTGCAACACTTCCTCAGAGATAAATGTTGAAAATAGTCTGAAAGCATTTTCAGGACATTTTACTGTAATAAGCTGGGAATCTTCCATTTTCTTTCTATTATAATGCAGTAAAATGACTGTATTTCTGGATTTTTCCAGTAACTCTGTTCTATTTCTCCAGGCAATTGCTGGTTAGCTCAAGGTTAGAGAAGGGGTTAACGTATTCCTTTGAGCTGTCTGCAGAAACTTGTTGAGGGTGGAGCCACAGATGTTGTCCTTGGGATAAGGATTTATGAGAGGTATTGTACCTGGCACTTGTGAGACAGAGCCATCTCCGGAGGTATAAAGGGTGGGTGGCCTAGTGGCTCTTGAGATGTCATCGTTCCTACAGATTTTTATATCACGTTGCATTAAATCAGAAGCAAATTTGTAACCTTCCCACGCCAAATTTGTGTTTCAGCTCTGTAGGAGAGAATGTTTTAATATTAATGTCTAATGCCTGCAAGTGTTGAGTAGAAAGCAGAAGAGAGAGATTTTGACATCCATTCTTGATTTGATTCATTTTCATAGCAAACAGCTTGTTCTGATAATTTTAAAAATAAAACTGGGTAGATGTCTGGTAGGTCACATTATTTTTTCATTTAAGCATACTTTTTTTTGATAATCAGTAGTCTGGGTTTCCAAACTGTACTGCAATCATATTTGAAAAAGTCTGTGTACCTGTGTTCTTCAGTAGCTCATGAATTAAAAGTAATATTATAATTTTATATTATGTGCTTTCTCTAGTTATTCCCTGTATAGTTGTACTCCCTGGGTTTGTATGACGCAAACTCTCAATCCCACTGATTCCCTAAGTGTTTTAAAAACTAACCTTGGTAGTTCAATTCATGGACTTCAGTTAATAGACTCTTCTTGAAAATTTCAAAAAGTTGAAATACATATTTTTTTCTTTTGTGATTTATTCAGGTATATTTGCCCTATATGATCATTTATACCATATTTACTTGAATAGATTTGTAAGATGACTTCTTAAAGATGAATTTTTAATACGAAAAAAGATTGATTTTGTCTTGCTAAGCTTTTGGCAATTGACATTTTTAATTTAATTTTTGGAGTTTTTAATATTATAATATAATCACGTTAGTTTCTCCTTGCAGTTCCTATCTTCAGACATTCCCATCTATCCCTCTTTTCTCTCTTTCAAATTAATCGACTATTTTTTTCAGTAATTATTGGTGTGTGTGTGTGTGTGTGTGCGTGTGTGTGTGTGTGTGTGTGTGTGTGGTGTTCTTAAACACACAAATGCAACCTGTTCAGTCTGCACAACGTTATTTGTATGTGTGTGTTTTCAGGACTGACCACTTGATAGTGGATAAGCGATTGTTGTCCTCTTTGCTACAAAAGGCTATTTCTCCAGTCTTTGGCATTCTTTAACTGCCTGTAGTTTTTGGTGGAGGGTTGAGGCCTCCTGAGCCTCACTTTAAAGCATTCACTTTAGTATGCCTTCTGGGTTCCACCTGATTCAACTCATGATTAGAGCTTCTGAGTGTACTGGCTGGTTTTGTGTGTCAACTCGACACAAGCTGGAGTTATCACAGAGAAAGGAGCCTCCCTTAGGAAATGCCTCCATGAGACCCAGCTGTAAGGCATTTTCTCAATGAGTGATCAAGGGTGGGAAGGCCCATGGTGGGTGGTGCCATCCCTGGGTTGATAGACTTGGGTTCTGTAAGAGAGCAAGTTGAGCAAGCCAGGGGAAGCAAGTCAGTAAGTAACATCCCTCCATGGCCTCTGCATCAGCTCCTGCTTCATGACCTGCTTGAGTTCCAGTCCTGACTTCCTTTGGTGATGAACAGCAATGTGGAAGTGTAAGCTGAGTAAACCCTTTCCTCCCCAACTTGATGCTTGGTCATGGTGCTTGTGCAGGAATAGAAACCCTGACTGAGACACTGGGTGTAGCTTCTAACATTCCTAGGTGACACAGTCTCACAGGAAGCTCCCCGTTCCTCTGGTTCTTAGATTCTTTCTGCACTCTATTATGCAATAACCCCTGAGCCTTTGGTGTAGGAGTTGTGTATCCACTGGGACTGTGCTCCACAACTCTTCATTTTGGCTTGTTGTGGTTTTCTGTAATAACTTCTATCTCTTACAAAAAAAAAGTTTCTTTATGAGTGGGGAGAACTACACTTATCTGTGGGTGTAGGGACAAATATTGACAATTTATCTAGGGATTGTGTTTTTTAATAAAGTGCTAGTTGTAGGTTCTCCTTTCATGACTTCATGGAAGATCCATGACTTCACTGGCCCTGGGTAGCTGGCTAGGTTTCCAATGCCAGGCATTGTGGAATGGGTCTCATGTCTAATTAGAGAGCTATAGGTTACTGTTAAAGTATCCATCCTACTCTTACACTCTTCGTATAATTGTGTCACACTGGTAGTTCTTGGTCTAGGTATCATAAGTAGGGGGTGCTGCTGGTGGCTTCCTTCACTTGGAAGCTTACATGGCGGTTTTGGGACTATGAAATCTCATCTTCAGGGAGGAGGTTTTCAGTTCAATTCCAGCTCAGGGTCCCCTGGATGCTATGCAATGCCTGAAGTGCATAGTGTCTTCAGCAATGGGGATTCACCTTCTACTTATCATACTTTTGACAGGATTTGTCAGGTTCTTCAAGCTCTGAGGATCTCATTAGAAAGTAATTGCACTGGTATTCATGGTTTGATAGGGACATATTTATGGCAAATCTTGGTGTCTCTTGCTATCCACCTAGAGACAGCTTCTCTGTTGAGTTAGCTTCCTTGATGGTGCTATGGAGACCTTCTATGGAGGCATGGCCTCATGTAATCTTCAATTTCACCTTGCCTCATATATCTCATTGCACTGCTTTTATTACTATGAATTGACGTTATATTTTAATGTTATGTACATCTTCAAATATTAATCCATTCTTGAAATAAATGACTGTCGCCTTGTTTTGCAGGTTTGCCAGAGATACCGATGGTTTGGTTATTAAAATTGGATTAATGTACCAAGTAATCTATGCTTACTCCACTCAATTCCATTTGAAAAAAATAAATCAAGATTATATGAAGCGTTTGAACTTAACCTTTTATTTTATATCTTTATTCAAAGGCAAGGCTATAAACTGATCCTTCAGAGTACCAGAACTCCATGAGTAGTCAATATATGTCTGGCAGACAAATAAAAATATAATAGCTATATTACAAGATAAATACATATGATAATTACAATGTGACAAACAAGCCAAGAAGTCAGCTGTTTCCAGCCACTGAAATAATAGTTTAAAAATAGTAGTATATTGTCTCTATGTTCAAATAAATATAGATTTAAAATGGAGTTCACATTTTAGGAACTTTGATCTCCTTGCTGTAATTCATGGTCCTGCCTATCACCTCCAGTTCTGTGACTAACTTTTCCTGCAAAAGATGCAGTACACACACACACACACACACACACACACACACACACACACACACAGACACTTTACTCTGGTAGGGAAGGGCCTAGTGAATCTGGTCAGGTTCAGGGACATCCTAAAACTATTTTGAGTTGTTTCTTGGTGGGATGCTTTAGTCTCAGAGGAAACTGGTATAAGACACTTCCTAAGGAAGTATGTGCTTGTGCACAGTGTCTGCTACAACCACCTTCAGCAACCTGAAAATAAGCATCTTGGGCTTAAATATCTTGACTATAGCTCGTGACTGTTTACTTGGTTAGGACTACAGTATTATATCTTTCCATATTGCAAACACACATTTATTAATCCATGCATTCTAGAATCTTTCTGCTGCCTGTCTTTTCCCTTTTGTCATATATTTCGAACACTCACCCATGCCTTTTAATTCAATTTCTCTTCCTAATTAGCAAGAACCTTGGCTATCAAGATACACAAAATTGGAGTTCTCACTCTATGAATTACTGACAGTTTGATTAGCAATTTTTATGAGGATTAAAGTAGACCACATATGTACTGGCCTGGCATAACTAATTAGCAGACCTTAGAAAGACTATTTCTGTTCTATGCCCTGCTATCCTCAGATGTAGACTGCACGCCAGAATAAGATAATGCATGATCTTTATTGGTAGCGATTTGGCTTGCTTTTCACACACTCATTGATTTCATTCTGTGTGTGCGTTCTTTCCCGGGCTGTCCCAAACACTTGACAGTATCCTGGCACTGCCGTAGAGGAAATGGAGCAGGTAGAGCATACTTGTTCCTCCTCTGACAGAAACTATGGAAGCTGTGAGCATCCAGCATAAAGTGCAACGTTTAATAGGAATCCACTCAAAAACAGGAAAATCTTGTTTTTCCAAGAAGAAAATGGACCTGTTTAGGTGGGCATCATGTACACAAAACTTAAATAGGTTCTTTTTGACATTTTGCCCAGTAACGTAACTTTTTACCTCCTTACTACATATTTTAAAATTAAAAATTATTTTTCATACACTATATTTCAGTCTTGAATTTTCCTTCCCCCAAGTCAACCTCCCTCTTCCACATATCTAACTTTATTGCCATATTGTTATCCCTGTCTCCTCTCTCCTTGTTCTCAAATAATATACATAATATATATATATGTATATAATATATATAATATATTTAGAAAAGTAGTAACAGTAAGGTCTTCTTTAAAAACCTATAACTGCTAGAGCCATTGCTTAGTTACTCACAGTAGCAGACAGTAATTGCCTACCGTTGAGGAGGCATTGAGTCCCACTTGACCCCTGTTAGTTAACCCACACAACTGATACCTAGCCAGCCGTGCTCATCGCTTTTCTATTCACAATAGCTAGGGAATAGAAACAACCAAATTTCCTAATTTGATGAATGAATAATGAAAATACGCTACATATACACCATGGATTACTATTCAGCTATAAAAAAACCATGAAATCACAAAACTTGAAGGTAAATAATTGGAAGCTGAAAATGGTGTACCAAGGTAGGTAAAGCAAGCCCAAGAGACAAAAGTCATATGTTCTCTCTTATTAGTGATTCGCACTTCAGAATCTTTATATATGAGTCTATAATATGGAGCAACGGCAGAAACTAGAAAAGTTCAAAAGGACCCATAGACTGATAGAGCTCTAGAGAATTATATATGTAGTGCATACATACTTATAGTTGTTATATTTTCTCAATCATTTTTCCATTTATTAACATGTAATGATCCTCTTGTCTTGCAATAATTTTGTTTGGTCTATTTATTCTTATGGCAGAATATTGTCTTAGTTAAATTTTTATTGCTGTGAAGACATACCATGACCAAGGCAACTTTTTATCCATCATGTGCAGACAGACACAATGCTGGAAGTTCTCTATCTTGATCAGAAGGCCGCCAGGAGATATTCTCTTTAGTAGGCAGTCAGGAGGAAAGTCTCTTCCGTACTGGACAGAAAATAAGCACTAGAAGCCCTCAAAGCCCACCTCTACAGTGACACACTTCTTCCAACAAGCCTCACCTATTCCAACAAGTGCCACTCCCCATGAGCTAAGCTTATTGAAATCACCACAAATGCCTACAATAAGTTGTTGCAGCTTCTATATGCTTGGCATATTAACTTACATTTTTTTAAATTCTCAGTCTTTGCTAGAGAAATTTATTTCCTAGAGACAACAAACCTAGACTTTTAACCAAAATGCTCTGCATCTTTTTTTTTTTTTTAAAAAAATGTATTTAATCTTTCTTTTACATCCAGATTTTATCCCACTCCTGGTCCAACCTCTGACTGTTCCACATCCCATATCTCCTCCCCAACCCCTGTCTCCACAAGGATGTCTCCACCCCTACCCCCACCCCATCTGACCTCCCCACTCTCTGGGGCCTCCAGTTTCTTGCATCCTCTCTGACTGAACCCAGACCCAACAGTCCTCTGCTAGATGTGTGTTGGGGGCTTTATATCAGCTGGTATTTGCTGCCTGGTTGGTGGTCCAGTGTCTGAGAGATCTCGGGAGTTCTGGTTAGTTGAGACTGCTGGTCCTCCTACAGGGTTGCCCTCCTCCTCAGCTTCCTCCAGCTTCTCCCTAATTCAACCACAGGGGTCAGCAGCTTCTGTCCATTGATTGGGTATAAATATCTGCATCTGACTCTTTCAGCTGCTTGTTCGGTTTTTCAGAGGACAGTCATGATAGGTCCTTTTTTTGTGAGCACACTAAGTGTTCTGATAAAGTTTGTATCTTTTTAATCATTCATTCAGGCTCTATTTGTAGTGAAGGCTGTTTTTAGAGGGGTTTGCTAATTCCTTTAGGTTGGTTGGTTCTTTTTTCTGCTTGATTGGATTATGGTTGGCTCTTTTCTTTTGTCCCTATTAGCCTTAGAGATTCAGTGGCTTGTTCTGTTGGACTTGATGGATCACTGCTTATCTCTCTTTGCTTTTACATTTGCCATGAAATTTATTCTTTCATGTGCTCTCATGATTAAGACCCTTGCTTCTTACTTTTCCGTAGTAATCCTGTAGAGAACACTTGATGGTCATAAATTGCCTTAGTTTGTGCTTATCTTGAAATGCTTTCATTTCTCCAACAAGTTTTCAAATGTTATTAATATGGGATTTTAGTTAGGGTGACCATTTACTGATTTGAATTGTGTTTTATACAACATTCAGATGTTCATAGATGCCTTTTGTCTAATTATCTTTCTTAGGCAGCATGCCAAATTGCCAAAAATAACATCAAACACTGTTTATAGTATTCCTCCAGAACTCATCAGATCAAATTACTATCAACTGGATTTTTTGCATAATGTAGAAATGCATCCATAACAAAGATGATGAAAAAATAAACGTTTCATATAATTTTCAAGAAAATATGAAAAGGTGGTAACTGCAATAGAGGGAAAAAGAAAAGAGAATTAGTTCCACAGATTTGTGGCAAAAACAAAAGTACAAACCTTTGCTTATGGCCAAGTCTCAAATCCCTGGGAGGTGTTTTGAAATCCATGATGCTCTTCTTTAATTGCATGCAATTTGAGCTCTTCTGTGTGTCATATTTCAGGAGTTCTCACATATGAAATTGAGTACCAGAGAAGTAGCCCTCGTGGGTTTGGATGTAAGAAAACATCAGATTAGTAAAACCTAAAATGACTAGGACAAACCATTTAGACACAATTGAAAGCTCTAAGAGCAGCTAAGTTGGAATCTAAGAACTTCTGCCGGGCCCTTTGGAATCAGAACATAGATATCAGGGAGATGCTATGACTAGATGATGGACAGGTGACGCATACATGAGTCCTAAGGTAAGATTGCAGGGTTCATAGAGCTATCATATGCATTGAATGTTAAGATGAAATAACTATATTTGGCCTCAAAAGATTATTTTGTCATTTTTAAAAGCCAGGAGTTCATAACTTGATATTTCATTGAAATAAATCCATTTTTCTTACTACAAGGTAGATACTGAGAGCAAAGAATTATACCCTTGAATTATATCAATCATGTGCAACAATATAAAATTCAAGCACTATCAGCATTCTCAAATATTCACTTTCTTCAAGAGTAAGTCATGTTGAAAGAGAAGTAGAGAGAAATATATATACTTTCCCCTCTTTTTGCTTGATTTCTTATCATTTTAACAAAGCAAAGAAGCAAGTGCGACAATCTCTCAGTATTTATTTACTTGGTTTGTGACTGCTATCATCCTGTGACATCCATTTTTCCCTGTCGGTAAGTTAATCTGTTTTTAAAGTAAGTACATGATAGTAAAACAAATGGTTCTGTTCTTATCCTGTACAGGTAAGTGGTTTGAGCGCATCATTACCTAATGGGAGCCAGAGAATCAGTGAGAGGAATGAAGAGTGCTTCATGGTGTCTTTAATGGTTTGAGGGGTTTTCTGTTAATGTTGGTGCTCATTAGTAAGAGTAATTCGGAAATGGCAAATCCTGTCATGCAAAATCAGTAAGCAACACCTTTCTGATATACGACAGCTTTTTAACCTATTGTAACACAGACATTCAAATGTAAAGATATAAAGAACAGAAATAGTAATCCCAAATGACCTATTAAAAATGGCATCCACTCTTTCTGTTTTCTTCCTCAAGTCCTTCACATATTCTCCTCCTGTCCATGCTCACATTCATAGCTTTTCATTCTTGTAATTGTTACTTAGTAAGATCACTTGTTGGGAGCTAGAAAGATGACTTAATGGTCAAGGCTCCTGTCCTTGCAGATGACCTGGGCTTGATTCTCAGAACACAACCATTCATAACTCCAGCTCCAGGCATCTGATGTCTGCTTCTGACCTCCATAGGTACGAGGTGTGCAAATGGCACACATGCAGGCAAAACAATCATAATATATAACAGAAAATTAAAATGTAAATATAAACTTTATACAATAATATCAATAGATTTCTACACATATGTGTATATATATTATATAATAGATATATGTATAAATGTCTCCACAGATGAAATATACTTCCTTTATCCTAAATGGTTTTTTCACTACTGATTTAAAAGTTCTTCCTTCCTTCTAACCTTAGGCAACAATTAAATTCAGTTGCTGTTTTATTTTATTTTTCTTTTTTGCCTTTTTCCCCAAGATTTTTATGAAAAACTTCATTGTGCTTATAATAAATAGATTTATGTTTGACTTCTATTTGGGGAATTTATCCAAACTGTTATCTTTTGAATAGGTCATTCATTTGATGGATTACTTTTCTTACCTCTTTAATATGTTATGGTGTATTATATTTTTACTATTTGGTGCACATTGTGTTACTTCTGATTTATAATATAACAAATAATGATACTATGAAGATTTGTACAAGTATTTGATAAGGATATGTGTTTTCTTTTAGTAACTACCTAAAAGATTGCCTGGATTATACGGAAAATGTGACCATAGTGTTTTATAAGTGGTTGAACCGTTTTGCATTCGAAAGATCAAGCTCAACCATCCTGGCTGTTTTCTGTCCTTGGCAACACTTGGTAGTGTCCATTTATTAATATTTATGACTTCATTGTATATCAAATACATCTTACTATGATCAGATTACCATTCTTTGACGATCAATGATGGTAAGCCTTTCTTAGTATACATAATCTGATATTTATCTTCCTTTGTAGAGAAAAGTGATTTACTTTAATCTTTGTCAACATTTATAATTTATATTGGTACTTCTTAAGCATGAAACTCCTTTAAATTCCCTGAGACACGCCCTTTTATGATACTTAGCTTTGACAAATTTCCTCCTCATTTGAAAGCTTATTGTTTTTATTTGCTTCTCTTTCAATATTGAACTCATATAATGTTGATGACAGCATACTTACATTTTTTCCCTTTGTTCTTCTGGTTCTGTCCATCTGAAGTTATCTATACCAAACCCAGAACTTTAGAGTTTCTCTTCTCTTTTCCCTCCACAAGCTCGATCATATTGATGTTCCTGTGTGAGACTATGATACTTATTTCGTTCATTTTGTATTTTCCATAGGGCAAAAGTAAGGGCTATTTCTTTTCATGTAGATTTTCTTCATGTAATTTCCAGAAAGAAAACTTTCTTTTCCCATTGACTTTCCACAGCAACTTTGTAAAAATCAATGGATCATATAAATTGTGAATCTATTTTTGACTCTATAAACTGCTGTGTTGAGTGCATCTATCATTATGCCAATAGCATGGTATCTTAAAGTCTTTAAGGATTTTGGTTGAGATTGCTTTGAGACTGTAAATCAATTTGGAAAAATATTGTCATTTTAATAACATCCATGCCCGTGGCACATCACGTTGCTTGGTTAAGTATTTTAACTTATGTTTCCTTTTCCTATTCTTAGACCTTTCATGTAAGGTCTTGTCAGTCTCTTCCACCTTTGTATTTTTAATGAGATAAACTATGTATGTGATGTCATTTAACTTACTTTGATAAGAATGGAAACCAAGACTTTGCCCATGCTAGGGGAGTGTACTGTCAATGAGATGTGTCTCCAACCCTCCTTTTGTTCTGTTTTGCTTTGTTTTATAAGCAGCCTCACAAGGTAGTCTAACTGGTCCTGAACTCATGTTCCTTCTGTCTGTATCCCGATTTTCCAGATTACAGATATTTATACATTGGCTCAGCATTTGCTTTTAAATAAATATCTAGTGTGTAAATTTTGGCAAAATATATCCGGGATTGTACTCCACGTCTATCATATTTTATTAATAGAATTGGAGAAAATATCTATGCCTGTTAATTTTTATATTGGTTCTGAAGATATTTACACAGCAGAAGTAGAAATAAGCGGTTATAGCAGGAGTCTTATGGCCTGCAGACCTGAAATGTTTGGAGCCCTGCTAGAGTAATGTAGGCTTCCATCTATTACATAGAAATTCATGAGGTTTTGCAACGTTGTAAAATTTGTAGCTGCTTTCTTTTATAATCCTTAAGGGTGTTCTCTTAGCTTCCTAATATCATCTAAAACAAATAATTTTATTTCTATCTCCCTAACAATAGGTATTTTATTTCCTTTCCCTTCTCTCCCTATGGAACTGAATAGGAAATTTAAGGCAAATTTCTTTGAGGTAGGAATTGCTAACATTTAACTGTATTTGAGATCCCAAGTTGGGAATACTGAGCTTGCAACTGTTGCGGATGGCATTAAGTTTATTTGGCACTCTTTACCCTATTAGGAAAATTCCTTTCTATTTTCTATTTGCTGAAAAATTGTAACTACAAATAGATGCTGAGGATTATCGAGTCATTTTTACATATCTCTTAAAATAGTGATATAACTTTTTAAGTGTGTTAAACCTTATTCACTGATCTCTGGGTGTTAAACCAACCTTGCATTTCTGTTAGAATGAAACACTAAACCTAGGAGGCTAGTCCCACGGCTATAGTCGCGTAGTTTGAAATGTAGAGTCAATAGAGTGGCAAGCTACAAAGTAAAACTTAAAAAATATAAAATAAAATGAAACAAAATAAAGCAATAGGTACTTAATAGTATTTTTTGTTTTGTTTTACATCTCTTTATATTTTTTGTTGACTTTAAAATGGAGCTTGTGAAGATCAAATGTTCCCTTGAGTTTACAAATAATTTTGTGTAGTGCTAGTGCCCTATCATCTCTTTGTATTTGATAGCTTTACCAGTAAACCCCTTTGAAACTAAAATATGCAGCATGGAGAAGATTTGAAGAAAGAATTTCATTCATATATATATAGAGAGAATGTATCTCACAATGAGTTCAAGGCTCTTTCTCTTCTATTAGATTATTAGATTCATTGAATCTGGTTTTATGTTGAAGTTCTTAATCCACTTGGACTTGAGCTTTGTGCAAGGTGACAAATATGAATCTATTTTCATTTTACTACATATTTTTGCTTCTTTGTCAAAGATTGAGTATCCTTAAATGTGTGAGCATTTATTTCTGGGTCTTTAATTCTATTCCATTGATCGACCTGTATGTCTCACAATAATAATAAAAGCCATCCCCCTCTATTACTGACAGTACATTTAATTGTGACGTCTGTTTTGCTCCATATTAATGTAGTTGCTACTGTCTTATTAGTCTTAACCTTTGTATGACATGTCACTTATGTATATTCACATCGGATATTTCAGTCTTTATACAAAAATTTCCTCTTTTTCAAGATAACTATATTTATATCTTTTTATTCTGATGGTGTCTGCTGTTTAGTTACCGTTTGGCCATTTAACATTTAGTGTAATTTAATGTTCAGACATATTTAGCTTTACAATTTTTGTTAACTTTTGTGATTTTTATTGACGTTATCTCCTCTTTAGTCTACTTCCTAGTTTCTTCCCTCTACTCATGGCATATACTTTATAACCACAATGTTCCACCTCATACGTGTTATAGGAAGAGAAAATCACAGAAAGCACAGTTTAAAAGGGACGCTGCTTTCGTCTCTTTGCCATTGGCGGTTACCTCACTCTTCAGTGTACATGGAATTCAGCATGGGTTTTAGTTTCCAGGACAGAAAGGCTGCAGGGTTTTCCCTGTGCATCTCTCTTCTCACTATGCCAGTTCTCAGGCTACAGGGAGTGCACTTAGTTCCAATGTGAAGTACAACACCACCCCCTTCATAGCTATTATTATCCTAATCAGAATAAAGATATTATTGACGAAATCAAACCTGTCAGATAACAGGGGTAAGAGCAGGCCCAAAGGATTATGGTCCTTGAGGTCACTTAGATTGGGGTTAGTTGACGTTCAGCTCATATTTTCTAATTCACTGGGATCACGAAGTAATTTTTATCTCTTCCAAAACTTAGTAACATGTTTATATGAATATGCATAAAACATTTCTGTGCTCAGTTTTTATTATTTTAATTGTTTACTAAGGCACATATTAGAATTTTGATTATGGAACATATCAATGTGAATCTGTTTCCAACTTTGAAACAAATTTTCAAATGGTTCTTAAAAATGAGCACATTCTGCAGTCAGAATGTGTGTTTTCTAGAATCTTTAGAACTGAGGCAATTAATTTCATTTTATGTATTATTTTAGCATCTAGACAAAAAGTTTGAGAAGAAATTATATAAATGTTATTAAAATTACCAATTTTTAAAGTTAAATATTTTAGCTTGAAAAAAGAATAGGTCATTCAATCTGAAATCAGATACAAATGTTTATCTTAACTACATCAAAAATCATGACCTGAAACAAACTAATAATGTCTGTTATCCTCACTCTAGCTATCAACAAATAGTAATAAAATGGCATTTGCAAGAGATTTTTTATTTTGACTATTAAACAAAACAGGGAAATTGAAACCTTCAGTATGGGCTCAGGACCAGTGCATACCTAATATTTCTTGTTATTTTATGACAGTCATCACAGACCAGGGTATTAGTTATTATATTAAAAAGATACAGGACAATGAGCTGTCCTGGAAAACACTGAATAAAAGAATGCGCTCTCTCTCTCTCTCTCTCTCTCTCTCTCTCTCTCTCTTTAAACAAATGACAGGATGGATTTTTAGATAGAATCAATTTTTAATGTGAGTTCATTTTAATTTTTCTTGAACTTTCAGTTTTAAACTTTTTCTTATTTCTCTAGAATGAGTTCTTCAGTTTTTTTTTTTCTTGATTAGATATGGCATCATAACTGATTAGTTATTTAAAATATGCATAAAAACTTGGATATACAAAACAACCTGAGATTTACCTCACACCAGTGAGAATGGCTAAGATCAAAAATTTGACAGCAAATTGGCGAGGATGTGGAGAAAGGAACACTCCTCCATTGTTTTTGCAGACTGCAACCATTCTGGAAATCAGTCTGAGGTTCCTCAGAAAAATTGGACATTGAACTCTGAGGATCCAGTTTCTGGGCATATACCCAAAAGATGCCCCAACATATAAAAAGACACGGTCCACTATGTTCATCGCAGCCTTATTTATAATAGCCAGAAGCTGGAAAAGACCAGATGCCCTTTCAACAGAGGAATGGATACAGAAAATGTGGTACATCTACACAATGGAATATTACTCAGCTATCAAAAACAATGACTTTTTAGGAAATTCGTAGGCAAATGGTTGAACTGAAACTATCATCCCAGAGTGAGCATCACAGAAAGACATTATGTTATGTACTCATTAGCTATTAGCCCAAATGCTTGAATTACCTAGATGCCTAGAACAAATGAAATAAAACGGATGATCTGAATCAGATCTCTCGAGAGATAAACACAGCCAGAATCTCTGCCAGCAGGAAACCACTGAGACTGGAGAACAGGACCCTTTGAAGGAATCAGAGAAAGAACTGAAGAGGATGGATTTTTTAGACCCCCATAGACAGCAATCAATTTTCCAGGGACTAAGCCACTACCCAAAGACTTCATGGACTGACTCCTGGGACTTTCAGGGTTTAAACTTTATTCTTAAGAACACCAGTGGAATGGGAAGCCCTGGGTTTTTCTTGATTGAATAGTGAATCCACTGTTGGGGAGAGGGCAGCAATCATAAAGGAAAGGGAGGGGAGGATGTTTGAACCGAAAGGAATAATATTGAAATGTATATAAGAAATAAGTTAATAATAAAAAAAAAAAAACTTGGATATAAAAGTTACATATTTATGCTATGTTTAGAACTCCTTCCTGGTAAGTGGATGAAAGTGATACATGCGCCTCCACACAAACACACCGATGTGATTTTGAGAGCAATTTAACTTTAAATAAAACTTTTACCTACATGTTTTTATTAAATCTTACATGGTAGAAATATGCTCATTTATCACGTTGATGCTTATATGAAACTACTTATTGTTTTCTTACTTGTATTACAAAATTTTATTAAATATACTAAAATACCATTAATTTGAAAAATATAATTACAGATTATTTCCTAGGTAAATATGTCAAATATATGTGATTATCCAGCATGCATGTTATGTAGTTTAGAAACACCTATAGTCTGGAAAAATGGCTCAGTGGGTAAAGTTACTTCCTGCAAAATTTGGGAACCTGAGTGTGTTGCCTAGAACTAACAAGATAGAAGGACAACCTGGATCCTGAATTTGAACTCTACATATGTGCTGTGGCCTAAATGTGGAGTCACATCACACACACACACACACACACACACACACACACACACACACACACACACCATGATGAAGGGAAACAAACTGAAAACAAGGAAAGAGTCTTCATTTTGTAACAATACTGACAATACTGACAGTTTCCCTGAAGATCATGGGAGACCGGGTAGCAAATAAATCTGTAAGACAATGTTTAAAAATTATTGTAGAAGAGAAATAATATTCTGTATGCGGTGTGATACCATTCACACCAGTTATTAGTACGTATCACTAGTAGTAATTAGCAAACCTTAGCAGTTTGGGAATAGTTTTCAGAGTTCCCACAATAAAGTGACTGGAAGAGATGCATATCAAAGATAAAACCACAGCAAAATCAACATGAGAAATTATTACATTTAAGTTAAAAGGAATTATGAAAATCGACTCTGAATTATAGACTAAGATGCATGCTCTTATTTCAAATGTCCACATTGGTGTTTCTCAAACTTCCTACAATTTTTTATTCTGTGCTGACTCCCCCCAACCAACCCCCAACCAATCATAAACTTTTTTCATTGCTACTTCAAAACTGTAATTTTACTGTTGTTGTGAACCAGAGTATGAATATCTGATATATAACCTCCATGAAAACGGGGTTTTGACCCACACATTAAAAATGTTGTTCCAAATACAGGGAAAGTGTACAAACTCAAGCTTCAATTAACCATCTAGTTGGGAAAAAAAGACAGCATTTTCAACAAATGGTGCTGGTTTTAATTGCTGTTAGCTTGTAGAAGAATAGAAGAATGCAAATCCATCCATTCTTATCTCCTTGTACAAAGCTCAAGTCTAAGTGGATCAAGGACCTCCACATCAAACCAGATACACTCAAAGTAATAGAAGAGAAAGTGGGGAAGAGCCTCAAATGCATGTGCACATTGGAAAATTTCCTGAACAGAATACCAATGGCTTATGCTTTAAAATCAAGAATCGACAAATGGGACCTCATAAAATTGCAAAGTTTCTATAAGACAAAGGACACTGTCAATAGGACAAAATGGCAACCAACAGATTGGGAAAAGATCTTTACCAATCCTACCTCCTATAGAGAGCTAATATCCAATATATACAAAGAACTCAAAAAGACTCCAGAAAATCAAATAACCCTATTAAAAATGGGGTACAGAGCTAAGCAAAGAATTCTCAACTAAGGAATGCCAAATGGCTGAGAAGCACCTAAAGAAATGTTCAACATCCTTGGGCATCATGGAAATGCAAATCAAAACAACCCTGAGATTCCATTTCACACCAGACAGAATGGCTAAGATCAAAAACTCAGGGGACAGTAGATGCTGGTGAGGATGTGGAGAAAGAACACTCCTCCATTGTTGGTAGGACTGCAAGCTGGTACAACAACTCTGAAAATGAGTCTGGCAGTTCCTCAAAAAATTGGACATAGTACTACCTGAGAACCCAGCTACATCACTCCTCGGCATATACTCAAAATATGCTCCAACATATAACCACGACACATGTTCCACTATGTTCACAGTAGCCTTATTTATAATAGGTAGAAGCTTGAAAGAATCCAGATGTTTTTCAACAGAGGAATGGATAAGAAAATGTGGTACATCTACACAATGGAGTACTACTCAGCTATCAAAAACAATGACTTCATAAAATTATTAGGTAAATGGATGGAAGTAGAAAATATCTTGAGTGAAGTAACCCAGTCACAAAAGAACACACATGGTATACATTCACTGATAAGTGGATATTATCCCCAAAACTCAGAATACCCAAGATACAATTCACAGACCATATGAAGCTCAAGAAGAAGGAAGACCAAAGTATGAGTGCTTCAGTCCTTCTTAGAAGGGGGAACAAACACTCATGGGAGGTCAAGGGTGGGAGGGACTTGGGATGAAGAGAAGACGTGGAGGGGGAAAGGGGGCAGTATCAGGGATGGGAGGAGACTGAGATGATATACAGAGGGTCAGGAATTTGAACAGAGGTGTGTAGCAATGGAGGGTGGGGAACTGGGGGAAGCCACCAGCAAATCCCAGAGAGTAGGAAAGCAAGAGGCTCCCAGGACTCAGTAGGGATGAGATTAGCTGAAATGCCCAACAAAGGGAGGAAGAACCTGTAGAGACCTTATTCAGAGGTTAAACAACGCCCCCTTTTGGGAAATGGCTACCCATTCATCTCCAAATGTTTAATCCAGAATTGCTCCTGTCTAAAGGAAATATGGAGACAAAATGTGCAGCAGAGACTGAAGGAAAGGCCATCCAGAGACTGCCCCACTTGGGGCACCACCCCATATACAGTTACCAAACCCAGACACTATTGCTGATGCCAAGAAATGCTTGCTGACGGGGGCCTGATATACCTGTCCCCTGAAAGTTTCTGCCAGAACCTGACAAATACAGAGGTGGATACTCATAGCCAACTATTGGACTGAGCACAGGGACCCCAATGGAGGAGTTAGAGAAAGGATTGAAGGTGCTGAAGGAGTTTGCAACTCCATAGGAAGAACAACAATACCAACCAACTAGACCCCCAGATTTCCCAGGGACTAAACCACCAACTTAAGACTACACATGGAGGGACCCATAGGACCCACAGCTCCAGCCACATATGTAGCAGAGGATGGTATTGTGGACATCAATGGGACGAGAGGCCCTTGGTCCTGTGAAGGCTCAATGCCCCCAGTGTAGGGAAATGCCAAGGTGGGGAGGCAGAAGTGTGTGGTTCGGTCGGAGAGCACTCTCATAGAAGTAGCGGGAGTGGAAATGGGATAAGGTGTTTCCGGAAGGGAAACCGGGAAAGGGGATAACATTTGAAATGTAAACAAATAATATATCCAACGGGGTGGGTGGAGGAGAACAGAAAAAAAAAAAGGCCATTTCACAAGTTCCCTTTGCCAAACAGCTTCACTTTTTATGTGATCCTCTTTTGAAACGTATACCTCTGAATTCCGTCTATACTGTAGGAAAGAAACTTCAGGTTCACTGCAGACTCTGCCTTGCTTTGTAAAGAACCCACAAGCTGTGTGGACACACAAGTGTCTTTCCATTAAGATTCCTTTACTCAGTGTTGGGTCCAAGCTTAGAATATTGTAGTACATTTTTTCCGTGTAATCTTGTGAACTTTATTGTATTATACTGTTAGCCGAGAACAACCTGTATTTTGCTTAGAAAATGTAGGATATATATATATATCTATATATATATATAATGCATCTAGATTTATATTCCAAAATAGACATAACATGAGACTTTCTAAGATGTCTAAAATAGAAATTTTATGTGGAGCTTCTTCAAAGCCACATATGTTCTAGGCTATTTTCCCTTATATAATGCTACAACGGAGGAGGTAAAGGAAAAGAAACTTGTAATCTCTCCTTTTTCTTTTTTCTTAAAATAAAGTGTTCTTAAAAATACCATTTACTTCAGATAGTTACTAAATAGAAATTTAATCAGATAAAATTAACTAACATTAATTACTCTTTTACAATTATTTATCATTGCTAGCCCTGTAGCAAGAAAAGGCAGACACATGAATATCTTCTCTAACGCTATATATTTAACAATGCTTTCCATCAACAGCATAAATAACAACAAATAAATAGTTATGTTCAAAGTTACCCATGACTTTTTAAAGTTTTACTTCAGAGTCTTTGTAGCCCAGGCTAGCACAAAAGTAACAATCATTCTGTCTCAGTCTATGAAGATTATACATGTGTGCCATCATGTCTGACTCAGGGCTGTTTTATTTCTAATATTGTAGCCCTTTGGTTCCATTGGAACTGTCTCAGTTACGACAAGACAGAAAGAGTTAGTAAGGTATGGAGAAACATATAAGCAATTTTAATATTCCAGTCGGAACAAGATTTGCTTCACATCTGCCTACTCTCCTAGGATATAAATCACTTACAGCAGTGTTGCCTGACTTTGAGGACATGCAGAGACAGGAAGCAACGGTGTGCTGGAGCTCTAGCAGAATAATCTGCTGACGACAAGTGCAAGTGCCCCGAGCGATACTGTGCAGGAGGGCGCCGCCGTCAGCAGTCGCCTCAAAGCTGTGTTAGCAGACCAATTATTTTCGCGTTGTTTTGTTATAGATATTTATTTGAATAAAGTAAAGCATACATATTTATTTTCCTCTAATTCCTCAGTACCAACTGCCCGTGGCAGGAACACTCTCCAGACTCCATAAAGAGAAGAAGAAAGACAATAGAGATTTGTAAAAATCAAACAAACAAAAACTCTGCATGTGTGTAAATGCAATCTAAAGATAGACACGATGCCAAGTCATAAAAAAACAAAAAAACAACAAGAACAACAAAAAACCCCAAACCCCACAGAATGGCAAATGCAGTCGGTTAGGAGTCAAAGCACAGGTGTATCCTGAGAGCAGATAAAAGCATTTGCAGGTCTTCTGTGTGCATAGCACCCTACAACAATATCTAAGCCAAACCACTAACAGGACTTCTTTACGTGGAATGTTCACCGCTGGATGCATGCAGTGTGACGGTGCTGGATGTTTCTCCATAAGGAACAGCAGGGAAAAAACTCAAGTCTGTTAGGGAAGACATGTAAAACCTTCATTTTCATGGGAGGCAGAGGGTATGAGGGGTGTGCTGGAAGATACATACGTGACAATTGGCTTGGCAACCATAAATTGAGGCAGCTGGAAGAAACAATTAAATGCTAAATCACCACAATGAGAACCTGCAAAATACAGGGTTGAACTGCGCATCACACCACTTGGTCGCCTGTCTGAAATGGGAGTGCGGAGAAGAGATATACCCCCAAACAGATGGAACCGCTGATTTGATCAGAACTGGGTCTGAAATAACAACCCTAAGTGGAAACTACGTCTGCTCCAATCTATTCACCACAACTGCTCTCTTAGCCATGCACCATCAGCAGTCACTCATGGCCTCTAAAACTCCCTTTCAAATATGAATGATAATGAAGCCAACCTGGGAGGAAAGACTAGAGAAACACGGCAGGAGAAAAAGGGGTCGGTAATTACAGGCGAGGCAGAATTTTACACCATGTCAAAAAAAAAGTTAAAATACCCATCTGGGGCTGGGATTTAGCTTAGCGGTAGAGGCACCTAGGGAAGCGCAAGGCCCTGGGGGTTCGGGTCCCCAGCTCGAAAAAAAAAAAAAAAAAAAAAAATACCCATCTGTGCAATTAAGATAGAAAATAATTGAAACAAAGAAATGTGCCTTCTATGAAGGGAGAGTTTGAAGAAAGCAAGCAGAAGAACTTGGGATAGAGGAATTCTTAGAAAAGACGGAGGGTAAGGGACATTCTGATCCACTGAGGCAAGGTTCCATAGGTGAGGAGTTATGGTACAAATCCTTGAAGCTAACTTTAAGTCACATGGAGCACACCAGTTTGCTTTGGGTACTTTAATCCAAACGATTCATTTTTAAAGTACATTTTCACGATGGGAATGTTCAAGGGCTCAGTTTTGCGTGGGTTTTGCAGGAATCACAGCTGATGCAATGACATCATGAGAGAAAGAGCATGGCGTGTCCGGGATAACGCCTTCCACAGCCCATCCTCCAGCTTTAATGACTTTTTGTCTTTTCTTTTCTAGTTTCTCACAGCTTGGTAGAGGTGATGTCAATGACCATGTTAGGATCTAGTGCTAAATATTCTCTCTTTTTTTTTCCTTTTCTTTTTTTCGGAGCTGGGGACCGAACCCAGGGCCTTGCACTTGCTAGGCAAGCGCTCTACCATTGAGCTAAATCCCCAACCCCCTAAATATTCTCTTATTCTTACTACTTTGACCCATGGTTAGTTTTTGCATGAATCATTGCCAAGTGTGAAAGTCCGAGTGTACTAATATGCTGAGATTGGGGAACTCTCATGCCCATTGCATTTAAAGGTGACAAGAAATCACTTTCTTCAGTGGTCCTGCCACTAGCTGGTTGCCTATGCAGCTACGTGTGTAATAAACCAGCCCCACCTATGATCATGCAAGCAACCCTAATTGAGTTGAGTGGAAATTTTAAACATTTTAAAAAGCGATGAATGTAGAAGGTGAAGGCTCTGGATGAATTTCCGGAGGAGGGAGAGGAAGTGAGACAGAGAGTTAAGATTTAATGATTTTAGTGGTATGATTTAATGCACTATCTACACATGTGAAACAATTGAAGAGTGGTTAACATTAAAATACTTCCTTAATTTGCCACATTTCATCCTAAATTTCTACTACTTAATGTGAAACGCCATTTTTCTGAAAATGACTACTTGGCTAGCATGACAGAGTAAGCGACTGTGGAAAGGGCTTAACTAAGATTCTGGAATTGTCATATAACTACTGATCCTTAGCTGGAGATAAATACCTGTTTTTACATATTTTCTATTAAAATATCATTGAAGTACATTTTAAAACACTAACATGGTTTTTGCGCAGCAGATGACCATGTGGTTTGAGAGCCATATTTTGGAATCACGTGAATAATTTTTCCAAAACACCAGGCACATTGTTATTGTCTTGCATTTTTATCCTTGTGACAACTTTAGAAAATTACCTCTGATAAGTGGAAGTGAGGGTGACTTCTCAGGCCATAGAATAGGCTCAACCAAGGGGCTATAATTAAAATTAATGAGTGTCACTGTTGGAATGAGGCAAAGCTATATTGTTACTGTCCTCTAATTGTTAATCATCGTTCAGCAGATCGAACATCATCATCATCATCATGTTTCTCAAGTTTTAGGTGAACATTATTAACATTAGAGAAAATCAAGGAAAAGTTAAGGTCTCCCACTTATGGCATCAGAGTCCAGCATTAATTAAATATTTCTACACAGCCACTGTGTGTTGGACGGCTATTCCTTGAAGCTGCTGTTGAAATAGAGAATGTTATGTAACTAAAAGTACTGACTTTCAGATAACCCCTGTTTCAGGGTATGCTGTAATGTTCCAAGCAAAATATTTTGGAGCACTCAGAACAAAAAAAAAATGTGTTATTATGATAGTGTGCAGAGCCAGCAGCAGATTTCAGATAATTTCAGTGCATTTTAATTCCATGAACTGAAGCTTCTCAGGTCAATCTCAAAGTCGACATACAAATTCTTCCACAAGCGGTTACCGTCATTTGGATGCTACCACTTACCTTGCCTCACTTGTGTCTCCATCAACGTGTTTGGCTTTGTCCCTTATTTCTCCAGGTCCTCAATTCATATTGTAATACAGATAAAGGATGCAAACATGATGGCCATGCCTGTTTGTATAAAGGTGATTACAAATGGGCACATGCATTTTCGTCTCTTGACGTATCTTTTCCTATATTGTGAATTATACATTTGAAGTCCCTTTTCTATCTCGGTGGCAATAAAACAGTATTTTTACTTCCCCCATTTCATCTGTAATGACTCCGGCTAGCTTTTACCTCTAATTTGGAATGGAGCACGATATTCTGAGAGGTGGGAAAATACCACTTTAAGTCATAAAGAGTTAGATTAGCTATTTCATTTCTCTGTAAGTACCGGATATTGCACTAAGATTATAGAAGGAGGAAATGCATAGCACACAAAGGAGGTGGATTCTTCCCTGTCCCCTTTCCATCACTTTGTATTGCTTGAACCTGTTTCTTTGATGTGCTTCTCTATACTTAATGACAGCTCTCTAGTTTAAGGGAAGTGAGGATAGCCCATTAATTGTTATTAAATTTTTTTTAAAAAATGCTGTATTTTCGTGCATGATATAGAACACAATGCTTAACTCTAAAAAATGATAGAAATGTTTCCCGTGTGTTATGCAGTTGTCTGTAAGACAGGTGATGGAATACTTTGGAATATTTTGCTTACTGATAACCAAGCCAATCTTCCCTTTTTGGTGGTTTTCTCTGTGGTCCCCAGCACACTGTCAGCCTTGCTTCCCACTCCTGATTTAAACACATGATTCAAAATGACTTTGGCGAGTGGCGATGCTCAGAGATTTATGGGAATTTGCGTGTAGAACCCACACCGCTGTACAGCTACCCTGTCGTTTTTGTGACAGAGCCTGTTTGACTTGTCTGGGATTTATGAAGGAGATAATTCAGAAGAGTGTAATAATTTTCCCTTGGCAATTACACTATCATTTGGTGGTTTGTCCCTACGGGAAAATGGATGTGTTGGGTTCTGTATGTGGGTTTAGTAGCTTGATGGAAAGAACAAATCAAGGTTGGAATACAGATGTTGAACATGTGGCAGCCCAAGTCTAGTTCTGGGTCTCCATTCTTAAAGCTATCCGTATTTGTGCAGTTCTTTACAGTTTACACAATGCTGTCCTCCTTCCTTCTGCTATCATGGACTTTAGAGATTGAAGTTCAAATACATCTATACTGATGCCTCTGTAGATAACTGGTGGCAGACTTTGTTCTTTTGAGATTTCCTCCTGAGGTGTTTTAGGTGAGCTGGGTTCTCTTTGTGTCACTCTCCAGGACTTAAATCTTCTTAAAGCAGTGGTAGGAATATCATGAATTTGGTAAAAAAGAAAAAAAAACGATAATGGGTTAAATACTAACACTACCTTCAATTAAAGTATGACACTGACACATTAGGTAGTCTTTCAGAGTCTGTTTTGAACTGTGCCTTGGGTATGGTTTTGATGCCTATACAGAACTAACAGCATTTAGCTATTACACACAGAGTGATGCATATGTGTTGGTCATTGGTGATTGAAGTGTGTGTGTGTGTGTGTGTGTGTGTGTGTGTGTGTGTGTGTGTGTGTGTGTGTATGTACGCCTGTCTGGTTACTTTTCCTTTTGGTTTGGGACAAGTTGCTGTTTGACAAAGATTGAAAACATTCACTTAGAGATTTCCTAAGAGGTACTTGATATGACTGTATGTTAGCATCTACCTTGATAATATGAATTCAGGTATCCTGTCTGTCTAAAACGCACAAATAAAATCACATTCATAGAGCCTTTATCTCCAGGATCTGAAGGAGACATTTAACCAAAATACTGAACAGTGGTGAATTAAACATATTTTTCCAGCAGAACAGTATTAGAACAAATCCTCAGGCCCTTCTGAAAAGTTTGGATGGAAGAAAAAAACAGAGAGTTCTCATATTTGAATGCCCATGTGCATTATAATCAAATGTGTATGAAAAGCAAGACTGTCAACCAACCAGGTTATTTTTAAGTTATTTACTTTGAGGGATATTTTCTCTCCTTTCTTGTTTCCTGTAAGTCACAGAATTCACTCAGTGCAGTCATATAGAATGTTAGAAGACTCCATGACTTACGGGCCTTTAGGTAAATGATTTAATATCCTTGTGGCAATAAAGCCACACCTCTGCAAAGTCTTCCTTTTTATATTATTATTTATTTATTTTATTCCCATGTAGCCTCTTACTTTATCAGAAAACTTCACAGAGAAATAAACAGAACTGAATACAGATTTAGGAATTCTGTTTCCTGTGGAAATCATAAACTATCTTGAAAAATATTCTTATACTCAATCATTATATTTATTTAATTTAAATTTCCTATTAATTCTACTAATTAGCCCAGATAGAAATATGTAGTTTCCTGGATACAGAGTGCATTCTATTTTCAAATATATTTTCTCATTGATTAAAGGATATATTATTGGTCTCGCCTATGATATCTGATTTGCATGGGGAAGACTAAGACTTCAAAGGCAAATCTTTCTCTTGGAAAATGTCAAAAAGTCAGTGGTTGTGGCTTCCTGCCACCCATTTCACTTACTAAATATATCATGTCGAAGTCAGCATAGCATGAGTGGATGAATTGGGAAACCATAGTTAGCTTCTTTCTTGTCAGGCAAGATCATGTAGCACATTTGAGTTTGTCTTCCACAGCAGCCAGAGTCAAACTTTTAAAGCATACATCGGGACACATCATTCTCCAGCTTACAGTGACTTTCATCATACGTGAGAAACAATCTCAGTCCGTGCTGTGCACTGGGTGTAGACGCCCACATACTGGTGTGCAGACTGGGTGGGCCTGAAGTGCTGAAGTGTCTAGGATAGGTATCACATATCATACCAAATTCCATCCCGTCATAGCAGAAGGCTGCCGAAGAGGTAGACAAAAGTTCAAGGAGGATGGATTTCCCTCTGACTGCACTGCTCTATAGGACAATACTACCCAGCATGCACCAGGCCTCAGCTACTCTGCTGTGGCTCGGCCCGTGTTCGTTGGCCAGGAGGTAAGCCAAAGGTGCTTGCAAAGGCCAGGTGAGGACAACCTGCATAACAAGCTCAACTCTTTCAATATTAATTGCAAATGTGTATCTGCTTTCCTAGTAAGTTAATAAAGCACTTACCGCTTTAGGCCAGTTTTTTTCTACTTTCCTGTAATCTCTATTTAACTTTTGCTGACCAAAAATATTGTCTCCCAGCCAGTTTTCTCATTTGACGGACCTTCAATTTAAGAGTCATTTCAATTTAAATATTATTAACTTACAATGCAGATAAGAAAAATAGGAGAAGGAAATCAATTTATTTCCTACTGTTCATGACTGCAAGTGAAAGGTCACATTTTTAACCAGTGTAAAGGAACCTTGAGTTACACGACCTCTTCTCTGTCGTGATTCCCCCTATGTCTCTTCTACATGTTCAATGATGAATACAGAGTCTGACTGTACCTTTTGCTCTTGTCTCTATGACAAAATTGCCTGTCAAGAGCAACTTAAGTGAGGAAGAACTCACTTCAACTCATGGTTTCAGAGGTCCTCTATTCATCATGACATAGAAGATTTGGTAGCAGCAGCAGCAGTGGCAGCATCTCAACTGATGGGGCAGAAACTTGTCACTGCCTGTGTTCATGCCTCAGAGAAGATAGAGACCATAGGCTGCATCAAGAAGCTCATAGGACATTCAAAAGACTTCCTGTACTGCCCCATTGAGACCACACAATGGAAGGATCACACAACCTCCCAAATACTGCCACCATCTAGTTGGGACATTTTGGCATGAACCCTCCTTGTCCTCCTTCCACCCTTAACACTAGCATGCTTCACTTTGAACTTCTATAACAGTTTATATCATTATTAGGTATTATTAGCTTATATTATTAGGTATTTTGTAGTAATTCAAGCATAGTAAATGCAAATAAATGTGGAAAGAAAGGAAGGAAGGAGGGATGGAAGGAAAGCATCAAGCTTAATTCAAAAATGGAATTTTGAGAGCATTTTAGATCTCTAATATAACGTTCTTGCTTTCAGGAAAATAGTTTGCTAATCAGTAAGAACTTAGATGCTCACTAAATGGCCCTGTCCTCTCATTACCCATGAAGCTATTTTGTTCTTCAATAGAACACTTAAAAGCTATTGACTAGATATCAATGAGTTGATTATCTATATATTTTAATAACAGAGAGGATTGAGAAAATACTGTATCATTCCAGTACATATCCCCATTTTCTGCAACCCTTTATCCATTGAAAATATTTACTCGAGAAAATCATGATGTGTAAATTTAAGAAAACTAGGCAAATGCTCTTAAATTTTTTTAAATGCACACTGTTATTGGACTAATTTAAGGAATATCTATCAAATACATAGTGTGAATCTTTGCTTTAAGATATGAGCTTAAAAGATATATGAAACATGCCTTCCATTTTAAAGGCGCTGACCACTGTGAATTAAAAGAATATTTTGATAAAACAGTGACATGGTCTATCGTTATCATCATCATCATCATCATCATCATCATCATCATCATCATCAGTATCAAGACAGGGGTGCCTTGAGTAGCCCTGGTTTTCTTGGAACTCACTATATAGACAATACTGACATCAAGCTCAGAGATCCACTAGCCTTTGCCTCCCAAGTTCTGGGATTAAAGGCATGCACCCCCATTCCTGGCTTATACAAATTATTTATAATAGTTATAATAGAAGTTGGCTCTAAGTGCTACAGAAGCCCAGAAATAGGTTCCTAAGTAAATTTTCAGACTGGCTTACTTGAAGTATAGGAATAGGAGGACGAGCTTGGAGAACTATTTCCTGTGCCACCTCTCATATTCTGAATTCACTGGAGCTACAAAAAGTTACTTCTCTTTTCATCTTTGAGGACAATCATTCGGCAAAGCATGGATTGTACTTCTTTTTCCTCAAAAGCTGTACAATTGGCTGAATGAGGTACTCCCCCATAATTTCTCTCCTTTATTCTATGCTCTGAGTGCTATTGGGGATTTTATCTGAGCTATAAAATCTTTCTACAGAGAGCATACAAAAGTCATTTAATAATGAATATTAAAGAATAACAAAAAAAGTAAATCTTTTCAATTGAGCATTTCAGCAACACTTTAACATTGGTGCCTAAGGGACATGAATAGTGCCTTTTGTCTTTTTCATATATTGTGAAATATGTAGTAAGCTACTTATTAGCTTTAAGTGATTTCTCAACTAAGAAGTAAATGTACATGTGAGTGAGTGTGTGTATGAGAGTGTGTATGTGTAGTGTCAGAATATTCTGAGGATATTGCTTTCCAATAGATTTGAAGGATGGAAAAATTAATTATCTTAAAAACATATTAAAAATAAGTTATTTATATGAAAGCTAGCTATCACTGATGATCCAAGAGTTAATCTTCACAGGAATTCAGAGTAGTTTCTCAATAGCACCACCAATCATAGGTGAAAATAGGTAGTTATGATCAGAGTATTTGAAAATCGACTAATATAGCCTGGTTTTAATCTCCTTCTTGAGCTGAAGGGGCTTGAGACCCCATATGAACAACAATGCCAAGCAACCAGAACTTCCAGGGACTAAACCACTACCCAAAGACTATACATGGACTGACCCTGGGCTCCAACTGCATAGGTAGCAGTGAATAGCCTTGTTGGGGCACCAGTAGAAGGGGAAGCCCTTGGTCCTGCCAAGGTTGATCTATTTCTTATAAAAATGCTGTTTTGTATGCCTAAAGATGTATTTCATTGCAAGCTCCATGAACTGTAAAGGAAGGAGGGTAGCTGAGGTAGGAGGGGAAAGGTGTGGGGGCCATAGAGGAAGGACCAGCAGCTGTCTGATGCCTGTGAATGAGCTTTGTCATTAATGTTCCTCATTGCCTTGTCTCTGGTTTCTTATGTCCACCCCTACCACAGTAGTGGATAGAGTAGGCATCAGATCAGACATTTCCCCAGGTATTAGTAAATACAAGTACATGAGGGCTATCCTTAAGTCGTGTTATCCTCCCACCTAGCTGGCAACACTTACCCCTGGTGATGTGAGTGGAAGGAAAGTATTTCAGCATCGGGACACCTGTATGCTCTCTACTGTGCTGATTTCTCCAGGCTACTGTGGTGCTCCCTTCCCTGGGATCCTCACTCTCTCTTCCTACATTGATTTTATTATCAGTAGTAGTAATCACCGAATCATTACCAGACAATTACACAAACGCATCTTAGCTAGGTAACCAACATTATCTTCCACTCTCTGTCATTTTGTAACGAAGCTGATCATCTTCTTGGCCAATTAAGGGGAGCTACATATTTTGATCTAGCAGAGTTAAATGCAAGTATATTGAATTATGTACTAGGTAATTACTTACGTATGGTGGTAGTGTGGCAGAATGAGGGTAATTTGAGTGTAATCTGCTTCGTATTCTCTTTGAAGACTGCATTAGAGAAGGTTAAATGCTTAAAAAAACAGATCTTGGCATGTTTGTGGGTCGAATAAAATAGTAGTTTTTTTCTAGTATAATAGGTCTGGAATAGGCCAGTGGATTTGCCATGCAACACTCTAGGGTTCCAGAGAGATATTAAATATAAAGTCACACTAACCCTGGTAGTGATTCATATTCATATTATGTTACTAGATCCTTGTCACAGGGCTATGCCTAACTAACAGAAACACTAGGGACTATGGTCTCTCTGAAGAAGCAGAAAACTCAGGCTTTGCTGTGTGGTAACAATGCCTGTCGTAAGGCCTCAAACGGAAATTGCTCTATTTCTGTATGTAATGATTGCTTTCCTCGCCTTAGTGTTTGTTATGTGGGACTTATACCAGGCTAGCCTCACTTTCCTTCCTCTGCTGCAGAATGCTAGATGTCTTTAAATACCAACATGTGAGTCCTGCCTCCTAGACTTGCATATATTAGCAGTTAAAGAATGAAATATATCAACTACTTTGAGAACTTTTTCAAGTTTTCAAACTTGTAAATTTTTAGCAGTTTTTATTGTAAATATATAGGAGAATATTAAAGTATTTGGTGCCAAAAGGTTGTTTCTTCATTTAACTTTGTTAGAGAGAGAGAGAGAGAGAGAGAGAGAGAGAGAGAGAGAGAGAGAGAGAGAGAATGTGTTTCTGTAATTGTACAGGAGTCATTAATTTAAAATCAGCTTTAAGCCCTTTCTCCATTTCAGGTCTATTTCTCTAATATCAGTTTTATATAGAAAATTGTATTCCCCATAAAGTACATCAGGGCTATGACATCTCTAGCTATAGGTAATTGGCTCGGTTGTACAGTACCCGTCATGGTCAGTTCTAGCTTGGATATTATGACCTGTGCACAAAGTATATGCTGTCTCCAGCAATTGGCACTTACCCTCAAGTTCTAGAAGGAAAAGAAAGAAATGACAATACCCTGAACTGTTTCCAGAGACCTCCTGTATTCTTCTGACCAACCAGAAGAGGGGAAGTTTTTCTGGAAAATGATCTTTAAGGCATACAATGTTATTAAAATGATGTTCTTTTTTGTGTGGCAACAAACCCAAGAACACAAACTGTAATTATTATTGAAAAAGAATCTTAGCTAAAAGATAGTTACTTATTTCCATGGTTTTGTAGTTAATTTGATGTTATTTATACAAGGAGATATAAATTGCAAAGGACGATATTATAGAAACCAGTGTTTCAAACAACAATCGCTGTTAGAAAATTCTGAAATGAGGATTAGTTACATGAGCTATGATTGATCGTGTGTCATAGCTATATCAAAATATGTAGAATAACACAGGCTTTTTTTAACTTCCTTTTGAGAACTATTCAAGTCATTATCCAGGGTTGGTTTTTAATTGCAAATAATATAGGCACAGCAGTAATACAATATTTGCATATATTTGCCTATATCCTAGTTTTAACATATCACATTAAGTACTAAATATTATGAAAATGTGTAAATGAGAGTGATAAATTTGCTTCTACCCTGGACCACATTTTATTATGCACAAATAAGATTTCTCTACAAAAAGCAATCCACCAAACAAAGAAACACCACAATCAATGCAAGACTAAACTGGGCTGCAGAAATGATCAATGGTTAGACCACTGGCTGCTCTTCCAAAGGGTTTAATTCCCAGCCTCCAAAACTCACAATCATCTGTAACTCCAGTTCCAGGAAATTAAATGTCCTCTTTTGTGCTCTGTTGCATGAGGCACATATTTTGTGCGGAGACATACATGAAGGCAACACACACACACACACACACACACACACACACACACACAAGAAAATAAATATGATTTGGTTGTTTCTCTCATCTCTCTCTCATCTCTCTGTCTATCATCTATCTATCTATCTATCTATCTATCTATCTATCTATCTATCTATCTATCTATCTATCTATCACCTATCTATATATCTATCTACTAAAAGTTTATATGTATATGTATTCAAACATTGTCCTAATTGAGAATAGTAGCAGAGAGAAGCCAGATTAACAGTGCTGCTTCTATCGCTCATCCCAGTCATCCATGAGGGTTAATCTGTCATGTTTTACCCAACTGCTCACCACTGAGACCATCACATGGAATATAAGTTCCTAACATAAGAATTTGAGAAGACACCATTATTTAGACCGTAGCAGTAATTAAGGATATTTTTTAAAGTCTCATAAAATACATGATGTTGGTAATAAAGTTGAGACATCAAGAGCAAGACCATCTTCTGATAAACTATTAGATATGTCACTTCCATTTCACATTTGTATGTGATTCATGGGAGATTTAAGACATATTAACCTTTTTGGTTTCTTTATTCTACAGAATTATAGATAAAATTACAGACAAAATGTACTCAGATAACTTTCCAACACTTCATTTCCATATGTACTAAATACTTTTATGTTTGAGCTGTCAAGATGGTGAGATGGGTAAAGTGTTTGCAATGTAAGCTTGATGTCCTGAATTCAGACCCCCAGCACCCTCCTCCTAAACTAAAAATCTTGACTTTGTAGCGTGTATGTCATTATCCCAGAATGCACCTCTGAGGGAAAAGAGGCTGTGGGTTGCCCTGGTGCTGTTTGTATTTTGGTGCTAATTCTGCTTCCCTAAGAGGGGCTGCCTAAGATGAGGAGTGAATCATATACTCAGGTGACTTCATCAGAAAGTTTCTCCCCAAGTTAACTTGTAAATTAAAGGCAAGAGCCAGTGATTGGGCAGGGGAAGGGAAGGTGGAGCTGAAGAGTTGTAGGGAGAAGGAGGGAAGAGAGAGAAGGGGACAACTGAGGAGGAGGAGGTGGAAGGAAAATAGAGCTGAAGTAAGTGGACTGGAGAAACCTCAAGTTATAAGGGATCTTACAGCTGGAGTAGGGCAGTGGCAGAGCTGACCAATCTAGGCACGAAGCTTGTACTCATAGTAACTGAGTTGTGTTTTCTTTGCATGGGCTTATTTGGGTTGGAGAGGTTACCACAACAGGAGGCAAAAAGCAGATTTGCTGTAAACTCATGGGCCAACTGGAATGGCATTCATAGTAGTGAGTAAGAGAGAACTGACCCTCAAAGATATCTCCTGATTGCCACGTGTGCATCGTGGTATGCACACACGTGCAATAACATACCACACTACCATGTATACAAACACACATACACAAAGCATCAAATTAAAACTAATTTATATTATATGATGTACACATTTAAAACATAAATAGGTAGTTTAATTTTAGCCATCCTTTAAAGAACAGTATGAACTAAAAGTCTTTACATAGAACTACAGGGCATCACAAGCTAGTGATCAATTACTTTCAATTACTTATTTTACCTGAAGAGTTTCTGTCAAGGAAATACCTATTGGCTCAGTTCAAATTCCATAGTTCTCTCCTTTACAAAAACCCATTCTGATGTGTTCGTATTCTTGTAACACTTTAGCTCTCTGACTCTGCATGTATTTTGTGGCTCTGGCACCCTAATAAGCCATTGCTTTTTCAAAATAGGATAACTTTATTTTTATATCGTTAAGTGTCCTTTCCTCAGACTATGATGAATTTTGCTTTCTGTCTTTTATTTGCATAAGTAAAATCTTCATTTTCACATTACTGTGTATCTTTTCTGTATCTAATTAACATTAACTTTCTTTTGACTGTTCAGGGCAGGCTATTTGCCTCAGAATATTCCCCTAGAGATCATCAGATACCTCTCTGAGGAAAAGGATTTTCTTCCTTGGCATGCTGCCAGCCGAGCTCTTTATCCTCTGGATAAATTACTGGACCGCATGGAGAACTACAATATCTTCAATGTAAGAATATAGCATTTCTCCTTTCTAATACTCAGAAGATAAACTATTTTCTTATTTTGCACTCTATGCAACTGAGTCTGAATTATTTCATTTCCTCGTTGCTCGTGTAGGCTGTTATTTTTGTCCTGATTTTCTATGCAATTCCGATGACAGTTACTTGAAAAAGGAAATTTAACACAAGGTACCTTTTATTCTGGCCTAAAAGTGTCAATTAAGCTTAAGTGCTTGAGAATTTAAGAAAGGGTGTACACTGCAAATCCATAAAAGTTCAAACTTACTTCTTCAGAGTTAAAGGGCTCTCTGTTCACAAAGGACTTAACCTGAGTGGAGAGATCCCAGAAAACTTAACAGAATATAGACAGTTTCAATAAAGATTCTTAGTCATTATTTTCATCCAAAAGGGCATGGTGAATTCAATGCACCTCCTTAATTAACAAGGATAAGATCAACATTGAGGGCAAAGCCCATCCATAATTGGGTCCAGGGGGATACAGGGCAGCAAACAACAGATAATCCAGGCAGACACGGAGCATGACACACATTCCAAAATGGTACCTGACCAGATTTTCTAAGCTTAAAGTCCAGGAAGCCAAAATTGTACTGCCAAGAGCACCTAATCGGATTCAATGATCATTTTGAAAAAATATCAGGATTAAGTACCGCTAATGAGCTTTTCATTCCTTGCTTTCTTATCACAATGACTCTAGTGCGCTGTAAATTTTCCTTCAGATATTTTTTAAGAACCTGCACTGTGCTTTATGAAATGATTCCGCGACTTAGGACATAATGTCTGCGAATTAACACACACGATTGAGATTGCTCAAAGATGGGTTGTCAGCGATTCAGTTTGTTATTAGAACCATCTAGGTTGTCTAATGTTCATCCCAGTTGCCTCGTGGCCTCCTGTTCTTCTTACCCAAAGGCTTCATCAAGGTGACTCCGACGACTTAGTGTTTTAAAATTGAGAATAATCATGGCTTGCCTGTTCGTTGCTGTTAGATTTGCACAAGCCCTTAGCAACAGACATGCAAAGAAATGTGTCCTTTGAGTTAGGGGATAATGTTTATCTGCTAGAGAAAGTCTTAGTTTCCCTTTGTCCCTAACAAAGAGTCGCCGAGGTGTGAAACTCCTAAAACGGCAAAATACACTCTTGTGTATGTTTATGCTTTTGAATAGTATAGTTTTTGTTAGAGTCCTCACTTATAATAAAAGTTAAGCAATGCTCTTACTGTAATTTTTAGTGCTTTCATTCCTTAGATAAAATTCTAAGATCACATTAAAGTCAGGGAGAGCATACCTTACATCCGCTTTGATATTTAAATGCACCATTGGGTGAACAGATTTTTGAAATTGTGATACTATGTCACTGTAAGGAAGTGTTGCGTGCACCCTCTCTTCCACAATACTAGCCTATTGGCTGGGCCAGTCTAACAGCTTTGTGTGGAGGAGCCTCTAGAGATGCAAAATGTACAAATATTAGTTGTTTCAGTTGAAGAGAATGGCCCAGAGATTAAAATTGCTGGCTGTTCTTCTGGAAGACCGCAGTTCTATTACCAGCCTTGGCTTGGGTAGTTTACAATCACCTATAACTCTAGCTACAGTAGATCTGAGGCCCTTTCCTGCCCCACTGCAAGCACCTGTACATATCTGGCATCTATTTCTATAGGCACCCAGACTATGCATAAACAAAAATGCAACCTTAAAAAGCACATTAGGTGATTGTTTTACTAAGACTTATCTGTGTGTGGCTACATATCTGCACGCATGAATCTCACCCAGAATATTCCCCCATTTTCCTTACTTTATTAAGACTGGTCATGAAAAAATTAGCACTGCACGTTATTCAGTTAGAAGAAAAGATTACCATCTTCTATGTCTGAAATAGTAAATTGAATAAAAGCATAGGAAAAATATTACGTGGAATTACCGAGATTTCGGTTTTTAACTTACAGAATTTGGGAAGAAATGAAGCTAATGCCGTCTTGGTTTCTTTCATTCTCCACCCAGGAATACATTCTAAAACAAGTGGCAACAACCTACATCAAGCTTGGATGGCCAAAAAACAACTTCAATGGATCTGTCGTTCAAGCCTCCTATCAACATGAGTACTGTTTTACTTTACTGTTCTCCTCCTTCCCCAGTCTTTGTGAATACACACTGCTAGTGACACTGTGACTTCAGCATCATGAGGCTGCCTTTGTCTCAGTCTGCATTTCACTGGGGAGTGAATTTTGCATTTCACTTACCTGGGGAGACTGCAGCTGAGCAACACAGGTTTTGCTGCCTGGTGATGAGAACAAAGCAGTTCAGGACTGTGTTTTCATTTAAGAGCTGTTTGTGTTGTGGTCTTGGGATCAGTACCTGCACCCTTGAGTGGAGGACTAGCTTCAGAAAACAGTGTGCTTAACTCCCATTCAGTTTAATTCAGTCTCTTTACTCAGCACCACAGGATTTCTGTATCTAAACATATTTTGTGTTATCTTTCACTTACCTACCGTATTAATTACCTTTTCCACGCTGTAACAAAATAAGCGATAAAAGGAAGCAAAGTATTTCCACACAGTATATTTCATACAACATATTTCATGCAAATATATGAGGGAAGGTCTTTCCTTCCCACAACTCCTCCTAGATACACCCCACCTCCGTACCCACCCAACTGCAAGCGGTTCTCTCTCTTAAGCAAAAACCAAAAAGAAAGAAAGAAAAAGAAGAAAATAAAGACAGAAAAATAAAACCCAGTAAGACAAAAGAAATAAGCAAATAAAACAAAAAATTGAATCAGTTTTGTGATAGCCAAGGACTTCTGGGCATGGAATCTCTCACAGAGTATGGTGTTTATACATACAGTGACTCTAAGTGGAGAAAGTTGATTTTTCCTTGTCTGGTTTGAACCTGTACAAGTCTTATAAAGGTTGCCACAGTCTTTGTGAGTTTGTATATGTGTCAGTCCTGTTTAAATAGAAGGTTTATTTTGTCCCTTGTTTCACAAGGATACTGTCCAGGAGTCATCATGGATGGTAGTGGGTGAGTGAGGGGAATTATCATATTGTGTCCACACTCAGGAAGCAAGGAGAGGTGAAATTTATGGTTCAGTTTGGCTTCTTCCCTTTTCCTGAATAAGGTCTAGGCTTCTGCCCAGGGAATGATACCATGTGCATTCAGAGTGAGTCTTGTTTCTTCAGTATTCTATCTCTGAAAACAACAGGCATATCGGAGACATTTCTCCATTGCTAACTTTGAATCCAATCGAGATGACAATGGAGATAACCAACATATGAGAGATGGTGGTCTGTCTGTCTCTGGCTTTCCCATATGTGTATTTTCTATCTGTATCCAACCAACCATCCATCTGTGTGTCCATCCATCCATCCATCCAACAATACATACGTACATACAAACAAACAAACAAAATGAATTTCTCTGATTTTTTTCATATAGTAACATTTTATTTAACCATTTTCCCCTTTGACAACATACAGAGAGCTACGGAGGGAAGTGATAATGTTGGCCTGTAGCTTTGGGAACAAACACTGTCACCAGCAGGCGTCAACTCTTATTTCAGACTGGATTTCCAGCAATAGAAACAGGTAAGTTGGAGCACACCCTACACTTCTGATGGCATTTTTCAGATCTAGGTGGCTACATCCCTCTTATCAACTAGAGAAAAGCAAGGCAAGAAAAATACACAGGAGAACACTCATTGTCTCAGCTTCACTGTGGGCAAAGTAGCAGCTTGGAAGCTATGATACATTCATCCTGGGACAGTTACTCAGGCTTTAGGCTAACTTTCTTTGTTCTGGCCCTCACTCTTCACATACATGGAGGGAGGTCACCTTTTATTAAGTCTGGTAACTTCCTTATACGAAAGAAATTAACTTAATTTAAACTCTTAAAGGTTTTCATAAAGGTTGAAATATTTATTCACAGCCACCAGCATAGATTATCAACAAAGAACCAGAACTGATGTTTATATGAAAAACTAAAAACCAAAAGGTCGTAAGCAAGACCTTTGCTCTTTGGGTGCCCCTCGACAATGACCTTAACCTTGTATCTTATCTTAGAATTTTATGATGCATAATATTAATACAAATGGAAAATTAAAATTATTTAATAAAATGTTTTTAAGAAAACATTATTCTATGAAATGTCACATTTTAATGAAAGTGACAGATGTATCATACCTCTGTATGGCTTATAGACATACATCTTATTGACATAATGGTAGTTCTTTGTATTTCTAGGAGTCTTTGTTCATATATATATATATATATATATATATATATATCAATAAGATCAGTGTGTATGGATGTGTGTGTTCACTCACATGTGTGTGTCATCTATTAGACATATGTAGGTATAACACATTTATTACTTTCATTAAAATGTGGCATTTCATAGACTGATTTCTTAAAAATATTTTATTAAATACATATATACATATATAAATATACATATAGTCATACATATACTTTCATATATATGGAGCCAGTTTCCCAAAATGTGTATGTATGATATATATGATATGTGTGTACATATGTATATATATGATTATTTTCTGGTGTGTGTGTGTGTGTATGATTAGATTCTGGCTTCCATGATTAACTACAGAACAACAGTCTCATGGGAAGAGAAGGGTATCTAGAGGATGATGTTCTGTGGGTCGCAAGAGGTTTAACTCTTATGTAGGTCTTTGTAGTGAAAACCTCACAGAGAAACATACAACTGAAGCCGTTAATACTTGCTTTGGGAACAATTTGATAATTGTCCTAGCAACAATTTCACATTTAAATTTAATACCTCACTGAGTCCAAACCAAAGAATGGCAGATGTGTTTAGAGGTGCGGTCCAGGAGGGAAAGCCTTCATTGGAATGTTTAGTGATTCTTTAATGTTTCTCACTTCCTCTAACAGTTCCCCCCTCGTTCTTTAAATGAATTGTTTCTGATCCTATGCCGAGTTAAGGGGGAAAGTACTTTGTCACTATCATCTGTCAACTGTTCCATCATACATTTAAGTTGATGATTCAATTTCATCTGTCTTTCTAGGCCCAAAGTGTCATCATTTTAAAAATTTTACTGACGTCAGCACTTAGTATCCTTCGGGCTAAGTCTTCTGAAAGCTGTCACATTAGAATTGGACACATTATAAGACCTACTCGCCTGTTGTCCTCACCTCCTCTGAGTCTGCCACATGCAAATAGAACATAAAAACATTTACTTAAAATGTAAAGTGAAAAATTAGGACATGTATCATATATACATGTATACAATAAATAGAATGAACAATATTAATATTTACAAATTATAATATCTATTGCCTTATCCTTTATTTTTACAAGGTTTTCTATTGATGTATTTATAAGGTATTTATTGGCTATAAATAAATACCTTTCTTTGGAACTAATAATTGATTTTAATCTTTCACTTAACTTATCTATGTGAACATGTTTTTCTTTCTGTTTCATTAAAATGTGCTTGACAACACTATATATTATCATAATTTCCAAAGAGCATTCAGGCTTAGCATCCACATTTAGAAATTATAATTATTGTGGAAAATCCCCTAATTTTAAAAATAATGATTTACCTGAAAACTTTATTAAGCAAGTTTTTGTGTCCGATGGTAGCTGGAAAGCAAATAGAAGTGATCTCAAAATTAATAGTGCACAGTTCTATTAATCGTATAGTGTGATGATGGTGTTCAATACATTTATAGTTTATTTTCTGAAAAAATAGCAAAAGAGACGGGGAGGACATGCCATAGGAACAGGTTTCTGCTTGGAAGGAGCTTGTTCTCTCCCCTGATGGATAAAGCTATCTTAATTAGGCTTGGACCAGGAGCAGCAGTGGCTCTGTACCAGAATGTAAGGCAGAGGATGAGATTCCAAGTGGCACACACAGGATGCTGCCTAGTTTAATAAGTATACTAGTTTTCACTCACAAGCCTTTGTAATCTATTATTCCCATAATTCCTTGATAAATGGAAGTTTATGCATAAGTGGTCAGCTCATTTTGGCTTTGATAATTCTGCCTTTATTCATGGTAAAAGTCATTAAGGCAGAGCCAAATATTTTATGATTCCTTTTGACAGTTCCTTCATTACTGTTATGATCTCTGCTTTGTTTTCTTTTGTGTGGAGGCTTGCAGATTTGCGGAATGGAGTTTACTCTGTTTACTAAGCTTTGCTTAAGCGACTGTGTGGTGTGCCCACCAGTGGTCTACTGAAGCAGGGGACACGATATCCACCGAACCAGTGCATGTGAAGATTAGGGTTTTCTCTCATTTATTCACATGGCATCTTGATAGTAGAACAACAAACACCAGGAAAGATGGTTGACAGATGTGCTAGGTTTAGCTTTCTTCCTTTTCAATATAATATTTTTATTTATTATTTGGGATTTCCACACAAGCTTTCTTTTCTCACTGTTTCATTATTTACCTGGGACCTTAAAAGGGGCAATTTTTAAAAAGTTATCTAAGTGAGGAGCACTGGGAGTCACATAAATAACATGTAGAACAGGTTGGAAGGTGTGTGTTTACCCTGAAAACTCAGAACAATGAAGCCAGAAGTCGTGAGGTTCACGTATCTTAGGAGGTGCTGTGGAGCTGTTTCAGCATCTTGACACATTAGGCAGATGGGCCAATCAGAGCCCCTGGAATCAGGAAAATGGAACAGATGTGAATGTCAGTGCAAGGAGGATAACGGAAACAAAGGCTGCCATGAATAGCTGGAGATGATGGCGGCAGAGAGAAAAAGCCAGGACTTACAGTGGGTGATACATTGGATGAGTCGACATTCTGATCCCTTTTAAACTATTCAAATGCTACAGCGTGCCGAATTGTAATGGTGATGTCATGCATAAAAATGTATTGAGCTGCATTCAGGTCTTGTTAGGTTGCAATTTGCAGGCTAAGTTCAGCCGATGCCGCGGATCAGAACGGAGACAAATTGCCAAGCCTTCGGTAGAGAACAATACAAATGATAAAAAGATCTTGGAAATATGAACCAGGAGAGAGCTTGTGAGACCTGGAAATTTCACACCTAAAGGAGAAAAATAAGAAGGACCAGTTTTTTTTTAATTTTTATATATTAAAACCATAAAACAGAAGTAGTTTCTCTCATTTGTTCATAAGTTGATAAGAAATAAGTTTCACTGAGTGAAGTATGGAGCGTTCTCTGCTACTGCAGATTAATTTCTACTTGACAATCTGTGCTGGCATGCAGTGGAGTCCATACCATTGGCCACATAGGGATCATAACTTTTTTCAGTAATAGATTTAAGCTGAAATTACATGTGTGCCCACAGTATTTTTTCAAATAGCATTAGAGGGCACAACAAAGCTTTAATTGCATTTGGAGTGTGATGATGGTTAGTTAACATTGGATTGTTGGAGTACACAGTCCATATAATGTAAGCCAATCTAATAAATCCCCTCTCTAATACATATTCCCCTGATGTCTGTTTTCCTGTAGAGAACCCCGAGTAATACGCAGATTAACTTTGTATGAAAGATTTACTCAACAGATAGCAGTGCCCTTTTCTAACATGTAAACCAGAAACCGACATCTTTACTCTACTTTAAAAAAATATTTTAAAATGGGGCTGGGGAATTAGCTCAGTCAATGGAGAACTTTTCTGGCACATGGATTCTATTCATTGAATCTTTATGTGTGATAGCATCTTTCTGTAATCCCAGTACTGGAGAAGCAAAGACCATGATTCTTTGGAAATTACTGGTCAATGAACCTGTCCTATATGGTGAGCTCTGGCTAAGAGGCTTTGTCTCAAAAACCAAGGTGGGCAGTTCCTGAATAATACCACCTCATGTTATCCGCTGGCTTCCACAGACACACAGACACACAGACACACACACACACACACACACACACATACACATATGCACACATATGCACATATATACAAAGCACACATACATACACATATACATGCACACACATATACATACATGTACATGCACAAATGTACTCTCACTCACAAAATCATACACTTTCGAAAGACAAAGTTTATTGAACTGAAATGATTTTAAAAATCCCTTTGAAACCAGAAAAAAAATTTAGAGGCTCCTCTCTGATATTTTGTGAGTTTAATCAGAAACTTCACTACTCCTATAATTATTCATAATGTCACTAATATGTTACTAATATTGGTCATCGATCAACAATTACTTTACTTTTAATGCTTGTTACATTTAAGAGACTACCAGTTTTTATGTAAAATTTTACTTTTAATTTTGCCCAAGGAAAATGCAGGTAGGTCCTGTAGAAGTTTTGCAGCTTGCCAAGATGATCAGTAGAAGGACTGGGCTCTCTGATCCTTTCAGCCTGATTCCTACCCCTACTACATTTGGTTCATTGTAGATTGAGTTGCCATATATAATTTTCCAAGACTGGTTTAAAATATTGAAACCCTAAAAGCAGTTAATGCATGTTAAGTGCTGCCTGCAGAAGCAGATATACATAACTGGATGAAGAACTGGTGGCTCTAAGCTTCAACAGGCAGTATCCAGAGCTGAGCACCCCAGTTTACCAGGTACCACATCAGTATTTGTGGCTAAGTGGGTAGAGTGGGGTCTAATGGTCTGCATTTATAAGAAGATCCCAAGTAACGGTAGTACAGTTGCTCTGGGGACACATTTCTGGAACTGCTGATGTAAGCAAAGAGAATTCCCCAGAGTACAGGACATTTGTGATCAAACCGAGGCTGCTCAACTAGAAACCCTTGACAAACCCCTTACCTTCCTTGTCAGACAAGTGGCAGTCATCTCTCTGATCAACTGCTCCGGCTGCGAGAGCTCAGTAAAAGAGGGTCTATCTACCCTCAGACACGTAAACCTCAGATGAAGTAAAGACAAACAAAACAACAAAACATGACAAAACAAGCATTTGTTGTAGTGTGCCTCTGTGTGATGGTTAATGTGAATTTTAAGTAGTGAAATCAGAGATAGTAACATTTATTAGATGTGTTCAGTGTTAAGCCTACATTACGTAAGTTTGGGGTTTTCAAAAGGTAATAGAGAAAAAATATTATCAAAGTTATTTTAAATTAGGAATGAGAGAACATTTATTCTTTTCCCCTTCTTTAAGAAAACACTGCCAATCTAGGTCTCTAAGTAAATATTGTCTTTCTTTTCTTCTTCATGATAATTAGATGCCACACGGACCCCCATTGCTCATACCTTGTTACTTCTTATACTACAGACATAGAAACTCATTGCATTTATCTCTGTATGTCACCTTTGTCCACCATTTCTTGACTTTTATTAGAATATAAATATGGGAGGACAAAGAATTCTTTGTATCATGCCTTAAATAAATTGATTTGAAAATACCTGGGGGCTGGAGAGATTGATCAGTGGTTAAGAGCACTGACCTTCCAGAGGGCCCAAGAACAATACTGAAAACCCACACGACAGCTCACAACTGCCTGTAATTCCTGTTCCAGAGGATCTGACACCCATATATAGACGTGCAGGCAGAGCATCCATGCACATAAAAATAAGGATATGTTTTAAAAACCTGTATATTATCAACCTCTAAAACCAGGACTTAGTTTAACTTAACAGTCTATGAGATTTGGGAATTTCTGGTCCTGTTCCTTTAGAACATATCATAGATTGTACCAAACATTACATTCATGGATTCTCCAGTCAGAACTGCTTACCCAGGAAAGTGTTAGCTTAACCACATAGCTGTTTTATAGAGGAATGAATAGAACGGGGAATTTAGATATAGAATGATAAGCACCCGGCTGCCCCAATCACCAGAGAATTGAGTTAAGGAATTACATTTTGCCCCTTGTTTTACTCTGAATAAGTGTGAACTTTAGACAAACTCAAGCAGCTTCTTAAGATCTCAGCTATGGTGCTGAAGTAAGCCTCAGTGGTTATGTCAAATCTTCATACCCGCTATGTGAATATAAACCATACGCGTTTCCTTCTCTAGCTCAATTATGGTACAATTTGGTCATTTAATACAAGGGCAGGTGCTGATACGTTCAGGAAGTGTATTTTGAGCAGTTCCTATTTTCTGGGTACACTTGGAAGGTAGAAGTTTTCATCGGTTTGATGATAGACTCTCTCACTTGGCTTGAATTGACAGTGCATGGTCCTAGGTTATAAACCATAAAGTCTAGTGGAGTGACATCTTAGCTACTTTTCAACTGTTACAACCAAGCAATATGAACAAGGCATATTAATTTGGTGCCCACAATTTCAGAAGGTCTGTTTCCATGGACATCTTGGTGGAGAGCACAGAAGCAAGCAAGCAGGCATAGCACTAGGGTAGTAGCTGAGAGCTTACATCATTCATATATACATACATACATACATACATACATACATACATATATATATATAGTTTCTTTTTTATTGAAATTTTTTATGTCCATTTCAAATGTTTTTCCCTTTCCTGGTTTCCCGTCCATATACCCCCATCCCCTCCCCCTCTCCTTCTTCTATAAGGGTGTTCTCTCTCCCCACCCCCTCACCTTACTCTTCACCCTGACATTCCCCTACACTGCAGGGTGCAGCCTTGGCAGGACCAAGGGCTTCTCCTCCCATTGATGCCCAACAAGGCCATCCTCTGCTACACATGCTGGAGCCATAGGTCTGTCCATGTGTAGTCTGGGTAGTCCTTGGGAGCTCTGGTTGGTTAGTATTGTTGTTCTTATGGGGTTGCAATCCCATTCAACTTTTTCAATCCTTTCTCTAACTCCTCCAATGGGGACCCTATTCTCAGTTCTGGTTTGCTACTAGCATTTGAGAGCTTACATCTTAATCCATATATATGAACCAGAGATAGTTAAACAGAAAGGGGATGGCTTTTGGAAGCTGCAGAACCCACTTCTAGTGACATACCTCTTTCAACAAGGCCAACCCTCCTTCTCAAAAACTTCTGCCAATCATGGACAAAGTATCCAATACATGAGCCTATGAGGGTCATTATCATTCAAACCACTACATGTAGAGACCAAATTTCAAAAATAGTCAGATAACTAAAATCAAAGCTCAAGTAAGTGTCACCAATGAGAAATCTGTCACCTGTGAGAGTCAAGACATTATTGTATAGGAATGAAATTAATGATGTATTGATTATATCAAAATAAAATTTAAATTGTGCTGAAAGGAAGTTGTGGAATGAAAGAGGTAAAGTTTTCTGAGCATTATTGAGGAAGAGAGAGTGACCAAATCTAATGGCTGTAATTCTTAATAGAAGAAATTCAGAAAATATCATCTAAATAATTCCACAAGCTCCTGCTCTATGCTTCTAAAATATGCCTAAGATGGCATGCAACAATTTCTATCAACAAACATTTAAATAATTTCAAAGATTTAACTCACAGTGAACTGCTGAAATGCATTTCAAAATGTGGTCTTTTCTTACACTTCAAATGCAACCAGTGGACTCGAAAAAAGCACATTTTAATTGTGCTTATAATTAGATATTTAACTTTTTTAGAAATTGTATCAAATCATTTTTGATCATAATCAGGCTCCTACTCCAACTAGATCAATCCCACCTCTGCACATTCTCTCCCAACTTCACACATTCTATATTTTCTTTTCTTTTTCCTTTTTTTTTATTTCAAGACAGGGTTTCTCTGTAATGCTGGTCTTCCTTGAACTCTCGTTGTAGAGCTGGCTGGCCTTGAACTCCCAGATTTCTGCCTGTCTCTGACTCCTGAGTGCTGGGGTTAAAGGTATGTGCCACCATGCCCAACTTTACTCTTTAAATAACCCTCTAGATTCAACTTGTTACTCTTGTTTATTAATTCACGGGAGGTCATTCTCTGGAGGTAGAAGACCTAGCATGGGCCTTACCACTAAAGAGAATCGATGCTTTTTGTTTTTTTTTTCCCTGCAGAAGTCACCACCGGCTGTTAATAGCTCCATAGTTAGTGATGTGGATTCATGTGCCTTTTCCTTTTTCATGCCAGAATGTAGAGTCCACGTGCAGGCAGCCACAGCTGCTGTGAGTTCATGATAGAAATATTCGTGTCATGTCCTCTTGACACTGTTTCATTCTCTTAGGTCCTCCTAGACATCAGGTTCTTAAAAATATTTCTGCATCTTTTAGGTTCTCTTCCCCATGTTTTGTCTCTGTCTCTGTCTCTGTCTCTGTCTCTGTCTCTGTCTCTGTCTGTCTCTGTCTCTCTCTCTCTCTCTCTCTCTCTCTCTCTCTCTGTGTGTGTGTGTGTGTGTGTGTGCGCCAAGACTAGATATTTTGTTTCTGCCTGAATATTTCCTGGCACTTATTCTCTGGACTTTCACCAGCTGTGAATGTGTTAAGCACTGCCCACTATGTACACCACCCAAATAAGCTTTTCTGATGAGGTTCAAGATATGCACTAACTTATATGTATAGAGATACAAAGTTAGAGGGCAATTTTCTACTTTATTATTTAGAAAAATAATGTCCCTGGGGTTATAAGCTTCCCAACTATGGGTTCATGACCAGATTAATAGTAACATGTAAGTGTATCCTCCCATAGATCAAGTCTTAACGACAATTAGAATGTGGGAAGTCACCCCTTAACATTTATGTCACCACTGCAGTCATGAGAATACCTCATTCCAGTCATAACTGTAGTTCACAGTATTCATATCTCAAAAAGACTGTGGGTGACTTTATCCCACAGCTTCCTGTACAAAATTCCCAATACTAAAGTTATCTAGCAGGAAGCTTCCAGGCTATCTTGATTTCCCCAGTCCTATGACCAACGTATATAATGTTTTCAACAATAGGGTCTTGCCATCAAGTATTGGTGAGCAGCCCAGAGCAATGGGAGTGATCTGTACTGTTCTGGGAATATTTAGGACACATCTAACCAACAACTTGATAGATATGTTGGCACCGGGTACAGAGTAGTCACAGACTCTATGTCATTCTTCCCTTTTCTCCAGGTCTTAATTCTAATATAATGCCTCTCAGAATCTATGAGCTGTTCTGTGATACTCTTCTGTAATGTTTGTGCCTTTATCTGTGTGTGTGTATGTGTGTTTATGTTTGTATGTATTACATGCACACACTCATGTGGTTATTTGAATACATACAAACATTTTTTAAATCACAAGAATACAAAATAGAAAGTGATTCTTTGAAGCAATGTGAAAAGAGTTTTTCATGATATTCCCAATTTTTATGCCAAATATCATTATAATCAGTGATCAAAATGTCATTATCTGTTAACATGGACCTTCCTTTATGATTTGTGAATAAAATAATTTAAGAGCCTAAAATCATATCTCACAGATATCATCACCAATATTTAAAATTCTCTTGACATCACAGTGTCATGCCCTATTGGAAGTTAAAGCATAGGTGAGAATTATTTTCTCTCCAGGCGGTAGAAGTAATAGAATCACTTTTATAAAAGGAAAATGTAGTATTTTGGAACTTGGTTCAAGTGACGTAATTCACAGGTTCCCTTACTGCTTAGGTATGAATATATCACGTTCGAATGATTGTGTAGGAGAAACTGCTTTAATGAGAAGTGAAAACCATTGTCTAAACAGAAAGCACACATAGCAGAGAGATGACCCAGAGCAGGGACTGAGAGATAACAACACAAAGTAGTTGTGCTTAACCATGGTGTGAATGTGGCTCCTGAAACTTAGTGTTCACTCAGCTCTTAAATTAGCTTCATTTCTCCTCCTCTGTTCATGTGTCTCATTACTTTTCATGTTATACATTTGTTTCATGGAAAACCAAAAGCCTTTCCTAATTATAAGGACGAAGCTACAACTTAGGTAGACACATATAAAAGAGCTATCTAAAAACTGACATCCTAAAATTATGTATATGGATGTCCTCGGGAACCTTATATGATTCTTAATTTTGTCTTTGTTCACTACCCTTTGAAACATATAACTATTTGTGGTCTAATTTATATTACATGATGCATAGCTCATATATTAATTTTAAATTTTCTATAATTTTCTTATTTGCATTTAAGTATTTTACTTAGAATACTAATTTACTAACTAGCCAATAGTGTTTTATACTTTCAAATATATCTTTGTATTTCCTAATGACCTCAATACTTTTATTCTTCAACCACAATTACAGCATATTAAAAAATATTGCTTCAGTTATTTCTAAGGGGTTAGAAAGAATGATACTTCAGGAGTGGTACTATTCTCATTGAGTTATGTTCAATATCTTAAAACTGAGCTCTATTTTAGTCATTCATATTTTCTCATGAGTGCAGTAGATCAATATCCTATATGAAGCCTTATCTGGTCATTCTTGGCTTTATATTATGGAGCACACCTCATAGAGAGCTATGTGCATGCTTCTGCCTCATTTAGCTTGGGTATGATAATCGCACTTGAAACATGACTCTTTGCAGAGGTATTGATTCAAGTTGAAATAATGTTGATAACACATTGAGGAACACACAGGCTTCTTTGGGATGCATATCAAAAACACATTCCATTAACATTCCCCAGACTGAAACATCTTTTTTCTTCCCCATGAGTTATATGATCAATGAAAATCAAAAGGATGATTTCTCTTCTTCCTTCCTTCATCTTTCTATTCTGGAATTTGCTATCCCAGTGGCTAGGTATGCTGGGAAAGATTGCATGCAAAATGAAAACACATTACCTTGGGATGGCAGATCCACTGCACATTCACTCCATGGCAGATCAATATCATCAAAAGCATGTGCTGTATTGATGCCTCACTATCAATTCTTTCATTTTCTTAAGGCTAAGAATCACAATTATTATTATCATACTTCATCCTGCTTCGTGACATCCCTGATATCCTAGAGCCTGGTTTGAGTAATGAGAATATAATTAATATAAAGTTTAATTTTCAACTATATTTCTAAAATCAACCATTTTTGAATGTTTTTCATAGTTATACCTATCTACCCAGGAGTAACTAAAACTACTACAATTTTTGATTAAGATGTAAAATATATTCTGAGTCTCTACCTTGTCCTAGGCATGATGCTAGAAAGGCACCAGAGATCCAATGGTGAAGAGAATAACGTGGTTCTAATCTTACCGCACAATGGCAACATCTTCACCACATGCCACATACTTAATGTCTGATTTTTATGGGAAAGCAACACAAATGGAAGGTAAAGAAGAAATAATAAGAGGCAGTGTTGGTGAGGGTGTCTGCATTGCAGATTTTTAGCTGATCCCCCATCCCCAGTAAAGAGTCATGTTAGTGAGTCTAAGAAGAAAATGTTAACTGTAAACACTGATGGGCGTACAAAAAAGTTTTCCTCATCAACATCGTTCCTCAAGATTAGTATCTTGGATCTTGCTAAATGTTTAGCTGAATGAGCAGAATCAACGGACATAAGAACATCCTTTAAAAGTTTTGCAAGATTTTGTTTTCTCCCCAGTTAATCTGCTTGTTTGTGTTTTATTTGCTGAGTGAGCAGAAATCTTATTTAACTAATTATGCATCGTCATCAGAGTCTAAGGGAACTGTGTTTCAAGATCAGAGTATATTACCGAAGGAGTACTTTGTAGCAGCTACATAGGTAGAAGAGAAATAATGCACAGAACCAGTAAGAATGCTGCTATGACTTCTTTTAGTTAGTCTGTCAGTCTTTGCTAGTTACCAACAATCACTATCAGAAAGCACGCTTGTAGACACACAAAACTTCATAAAAGAGAGATTTGTAAGCCTTCCTTTTCCATCTCTGGGCTCATACTGAAATGTCACCTGACCTTCTGAGGTGGAGAATTTAATAAACTTAATAGTGTATTAGTAAATTAATAATTGACTAAAAATTCTGTCTGTCATGTGACATTCGAATGACTGGCCTAGTTGAAGATCTAACTAATATGGTTGCATTTTTTTTTATTAAATTTATGTATTTATGGAAAGGTTTTTTTTGTTTTTTTTCTCCATCTTTATTAAATTGGGTATTTCTTATTTACATTTCAAATGTTATTCCCTTTCCCAGTTTCCAGGCCAACATCCCCCTAACCCCACCACCTCCCCTTCTATGTGGGTGTTCCCCTCCCCATCCTCCCCCCATTACTGCCCTCCCCCCAACAATCCCCTTCACTGGGGGTCCAGCCTTGGCAGGGCTAAGGGTTTCCCCTTCCACTGGTGCTCTTACTAGGCTATTCATTCCTACCTAGGAATTTGGAGCCCAAGGTCAGTCCATGTATAGTCTTTGGGTAGTGGCTTAGTCCCTGGAAGCTCTGGTTGGTTGGCATTGTTGTTCATATGGGGTCTCGAGCCCCTTGAGCTCTTTCAGTCCTTTCTCTGATTCCTTCCACAGGGGTCCCATTCTCAGTTCAGTGGTTGCTGGCATTTGCTTACGTATTTGCTATATTCTGACTGTGTCTCTCAGGAGAGATAAACATCCAGTTCCTGTCAGCCTGCACCTCTTTGCTTCATCCATCTTATCTAGTTTGGTGGCTGTATATGTATGGGCCACATGTGGGGCAGGCTCTGAATGGGTGTTCCTTCAGTCTCTGTTCTAAACTTTGCCTCCCTATCCCCTCCTAAGTGTATTCTTGTTCCCCTTTTAAAGAAGGAGCAAAGCATCTGCATTTTGATCATCCGTCTTGAGTTTCATGTGTTCTGTGCAGCTAGGGTAATTCAGGCATTTGGGCTAATAGCCACTTATCAGTGAGTGCATACCATGTGTGTTTTTCTGTGATTGGGTTACCTCACTCAGGATTATATTTTCCAGTTCCATCCATTTGCTTATGAATTTCATAAAGTCATTGTTTTTGATAGCTGAATAGTATTCCATTGTGTAGATGTAATACATTTTCTGTATCCATTCCTCTGTTGAAGGGCATCTGGGTTCTTTCCAGCTTCTGGCTATTATAAATTAGGCTGCTATGAACATAGTGGAGCTTGTGTCTTTGTTATATGTTGGAGCATCTTTTGGGTATATGTGCAAGAGAGGTATAGCTGGGTCCTCAGGTAGTGCAATGTCCAATTTTCTGAGGAACCTCCAGACTGATTTCCAGAATGGTTGTATCAGTCTGCAATCCCACCAACAATGGAGTGTTCCTCTTTCTCCACATCCTCGCCAGCATCTGCTGTCGCTGGAGTTTTTGATCTTAGTTTTTGATTCTGACTGGTGTGAGGTGGAATTTCCCTTATGACTAAAGATGTTGAACATTTCTTTAGGTGCTTCTCAGTCATTCGATATTCCTCAGCTGTGAATTCTTTGTTTAGCTCTGAACTCCATTTTTAATAGGGTTATTTATCTCCCTGCAGTTTTTTAATCTACTTAAGAGGATAGTGGGGATATCAATAGGATTTATTACTATTTTAAAGTTCCTATTTCTATTCATTTTCTTATAGTCACTTTTAAAACTTTAGTCTGAATGTGTTAATTACCAGTTTTCCTTTATAAGTAAGATGTAGAAATAAGTATTCATATGTTTCTTAACATTTTGAGCTTTTTCTTGACATTTAACTTTAAAAAACTACATTACTAACCATGTATCAAGGCAAATACTCAATACAATTTCTTCAAGGTATTTTAATTTTTATAGAACCATGCTTTCTGAAGGTGACTTGATTTAATTTATTTTTCTTTACACTGTAATTGGTTTTTCTCCATATCTGCCAATAGTAATTTTCTTATTGTGCTAGTATTATTTGCTCAGTATTACACTGATGACAGGCACAATACAATTGGATCCTCATGTCATTTATCACAAATTTGCCTATTGATTAATTACAGGCCAGTATTATTTAAACAGCCTGTTAATCACAGAACAAGTGCAAAAGGAATATAGACCTACGTGGATAACTGAGACAGCTATCCTGATGGACCTTATAATGGGAGTTATCATTGTTTACCTGGTGAAACCTGAGCAGCCAATTCAAATACGTGTACTTAGTTTGGTAAACATTCTTAGTCAAAGCAAATGGATTGTACTTACAGGTGCAGATACAGGACCATTGTAAGGACTGTTGACCATAATAACGATTTCTTACACACTGTACCAAAACAGTACAAGGACCTCTACGATTGCTAAGAATAGTTCTTCAGCAACACAACTCTTCTTAACTTTTCATCTTGTAAATATGGCTTACAATTGATTGAGCATACATGATTTACTGTATGAAAATAATTCAAATCAGCCTCTCAATACAGTATAACATTTTTAACATCCCTCTCTTGACCAAATTAGATATGAATATTAAAACTCTTTAAAGGATATCTTAAAATAGGGCAAAGGAAAAAATAATAATACCTTTTGGCTCCCTGCTAATAACGGAGAAATTAAAAGCATGCACACATATTGCCAGGGTTGAATGAAAAGTGACCTCTAAAAAAATGACTCTAAATTCCAAATCTTATTTATAAGTATAGTCTTATTAGTAGTGAGGTCTTTTCTGAGATGATAGCATTAAAGTTCTCAAGATGACATAATCTTGACTTGGAAAGACCCTCACCCAGTGAAGAGCATTCTTACAAGGTAGAATAGAAGGCACAAGACAGGAATTGAATTGTGTAAAGGCAGAGACAGAGAGTGCAGTGACTACACTGAAGGGATATGGGCTTTGGTGCACAACAAAGCAGGACACATGGGATACTTTTACCCTTAAAATGTCCAGAAAGATCCAACCATTCTGTTTCAGACTTCAACCACCAAGCTTACGTGAAAAGCTTCATGTTGGTTATTATAGTACAACCCCTGGGAAACTTTTGCACATACCCTCAGCTTCTATCATTAAAACTTGCTATAAATTCAGCATGTTCTTACGTTTTTCTTTTATTTTGGTAGTATGCATAGTAGATATTCTCAATCAAACTTTTGACTTTATCTTCCTTAAAACGTTCTTGGGTGTGCAGAACAAAATAGAAAGGCTGTTTTTCATGTCACTCACATAGGTCAAACAGCTATTTAGAACTGCCAGCCGTCATATTATATTTCAAGTCTAGATTTAAAAAAAAAAAAACCACAAGAGCCCTCAAATAGTATAAAGAAAATAATCTATATAAATTTCTATAAAGCTAAATGGCAAATATTGGTTAGTGTTATTTAACTTTTAAGTATGAACACCCTTTTTCTCCCAAAATGTGCATCATTGGCACAGGGTGTCTTCACATGCTTATTGTTTCAAAAGGATGAAAAGCTGTAACTGGTCTAGGACAAGGACACTGATGAATACACATTTGCATTACAAATATTTCAGCTACTCCACAAAACAATGAACTTGTATGTTTTCCTCTATTATAGCATTCCAAAGCAAATTCTGCTTTTAAACATACTTTGCAGTATTTTTTTATATTGGATATTTTATTTATTTACATTTCAAATGCTATCCCCTTTCCTGGTTTCCTCTCCGGAAACCCCCTATGCTATCCCCATACCCCCTGCTTCTATGAAGGTGCTCCCCCACCCACCCACCCACCCACCCACCCCTGCCTCCTTACCCTGGCATTCCTCTACACTGGGCATCAAGCCTTCACAGGGCCAAGACCCTTTCCTCCCATTGATGCCCAGCAATGCCATGTTCTGCTACATATGTGGCTGGAGCGATGGCTCCCTCCATCTGTATTCTTTAGTTGGTGGTTTAGATGCTGGTCTCCTATTTTTTTGAAAGAATACAAATCATTTGGTTTGTTAACTACATACTTTATGACTATTTTTAATGAGTATAATTTATTAGATATAGTGAAATAAAGTACATGTCTTTGAATACATACATATGTGAGATTTAACAGACATTTGCAGATTTTTCAAAGTGTAAAGATAATGGGAAGGTTTAATATATGTATATATAAGAGATTTAATGCATATATATAAAATATACACATATATAAATATGTTTGTATGTGTCTGTAATACAACTTTAGTTTTAGCAGATAATTTCAGATTTAATATGTATAAGAATTATTTTGTAACTTCCAAAAGTACGCCACTTTATTGTGTACTACATATATCAGCTAATGTCTGAAAATTTTACATGGTAAAACACATGCACATACTATGGCACAGTTTTGTGCACACACACACACACACACACACACACACAAACACACACACAGAGGCATGGACAAATACTTGCCTTTGATTTTCCAAGGTAAGATTTGTTTTGGAAAAAAGACATTTCAGGTGAGGAAACAGACATTAGTCATTCCTTTTTCTTGGGATAGCTTTGTTGTTATGCCAAGAAATTAACTTACGACAGTCGGTTCTGCCCAGGCTGGAGAATCCTCTGGTTAACCTCAGTGGCATTGGCATGGATTAATGGTATAAAGAGAAACTGCATTTGTTCTGATCACTCCCCTTTACAGGGGCTGTACTTTGATGGAAATAATAGATCTGCATCATTTTCCAGCCTTTGTATTAATACAAAAGATAATGGTTACTGCTGTAAATTATTTCTAGGTAACAAATGCCATTTGGTGATGGGGAGCTGAATATATTGCTAAGGGTCTTCAAGATGCCCATACCTAGGTCATGATTTGAGCAGCAGTGCTTGTGTACTTGCTAATGTAATGGAAGCGGGCTTCTCATCATTCATCTACCATCTGAACAGTTAAGCTAGATTGCTGACCCCTAATTATTGTGATTCAGACAGCATCATTAATATTTTTGATATGTGTATACTTGGTATTAGCAAAAAACAGAGTTAGAGTGCCTTGGCCAGAAATGAGCGAAGAAGAATCCACACACTCACCTGGGATGGGCAAATGAGAGAAGGATTTGTGGATCCCAGGCTGATGATGCTCAGGAAACACGTTGTCTTGATTTTAACCCAAGTATCTATAAATAGGGCAATTTATCAGCCCCCTCACAATTGCAGCTGCAACGGTGTACATCTTAGATTTCAAATCAGGCTGTGTTCTTACACTATTCATATCAGCAGCCTGATGGTTCCTGTTTTGTGAGTCATCACAGATTTCTTATGTTTTCCACTTTTGTCATGGAGCCTTTGTGACCTGCAGTGGAAGAGAGTGATTCCACTGCATGACAAGAAGGTCCTAGGAGCACTAAATGTGACAATTCTGCCTTTGACCTTAGCTTTCCAGGGGATGAACTTAAGTTTCATGGAGGACAATCAGAATCTGAAAATGTTCTAATTACTTGTCCTTTACTATGCTGTCTTTTCATTTGTCCTTGACATCCTTGTCTGGGACACTGATGAGTACTTTGGCAGGCAGTTAAGGCCACTATAGTCTTTCTGCCTTTGCTATGATGCTTCTGTGTACACGTGTGTGTGTGTGTGTGTGTGTGTGTGTGTGTTTGTGTGTCTGTGTGTGTGTGTCTGTGTGTGTATGCATTATTCTATCAAAAGATTCTCTCTCTCTCTCTCTGTGTGTGTGTGTGTGTGTGTGTGTGTGTGTGTGTGTGTGTGCCTTACCCATCACATTTTATAAAATGGCCATGCATTTAGCTTTCATCGCCCTTCTCCCTGGTAGTAGGGAAAAAAATCCCTCCATTATATCTGGAACATAAACATTTCAAATAATTTCATATGCTTTATTTGAACTTAAAGTCCTTTACAAAGTAAAATTCTCTTCAATTTTTAAATCCTCTTAAAAGAAATGTAGTTATATCAAAATATGGTTAGTCTCTGAAGAGTTAACATCTCGCCACCAGCCACAGTTCCTTTTCTTTTGATCTAGGAAGAGAAGCTCATATACCACAGCAGATGTGCAGAATTAAAATCCCAAGAGTATCGAACTGAATCAGCTCAGAACATGTTCTGAACTTCTACCCACATTTGCTTTTATCACCAATAGCTTCCACACAATTGTTTTCTAGGTAGAGGGTCATTGAAGGGTGTTTTTGTATGGGTTTGTCTTTTTTCTGAGACTTTAGTATTCCTTTTGTTACACTTGGTCTTCACTAGAATTAAGCATAGCCTGTGCATAAGAGAGAACTTTCTAGGGCAGCGTCTTCCTAAATATGATGTGAAAGTGCTTTCCTAATGGACTTGCTACCTAATGCTCTTCACACTATCACTGGCTGCACATTTCATACAGGATTTTGTCCCTCTGCTGGGGCCATTATAGAAATGCTTAAATCTAGCACTCTTCTTGGATGTCGAAGCTATTATAGGAATTCCCGGGGTCATCATAATTGATTAACAAGTGCCAGAAACTTAGCTCTCTCATTATAAAAATGTGTTTTATGGGACTGACGTAAACTTGAATTTTTATAAAAATAAATTATTCAGTTTTGTTTTGATTGTTTAAAAGTACTTATGCCTGCGTTATACGTCCCATTAATCACTTAAGAAAGATAGGAACATTAGCTGATTATTACTTTCTTCTAAAACTTGAGGCTAGGGTTGTACCCATGCTGGTAAAATGCTTGCAGTGCAAGTGCAAGAAATCGAGTTGGAGCCTCAGCACTGAGGTACAAAACCAGACTGATAGTCAGTTCTTGTTATGTAGTGCTAGAGTCATGGATGAAGGAGATCCCACACAGTCTGACCTAGTTGGTGAGTACCAGTTCTCCAAAAGGAACAGTGAGGAAGGTTGTCATTTGGTCTACACATGTATGTATAGGGACACACACACACACACACACACACACACACACACACACACACACACCACAAAGACAAAACCACAAACATTAGAAGTAAAGGGTACTGCACTGTGCACACTACAGAGGTAAGGGCCATGTATGCACCGGGCAGTGTGCCTAGCATCGGATGGAGATCAACCCACTTCTCTGTTGCAACAGCCCTGTCAGGACTTAGTACTCCCATTTCCCAGATGAATGAACTGACAGGCACAAAGCCATAATTTCTTTCTAAATATCATTTAAGTTGTATTCAAGGAGGTGTTCTTGGGGGTCAGTCAGGAGGTCGAAGAATTGGGACAGAGTGGGAGAGAGAACAGACGCTCTACACAAGGTCAACCTGTGTAAAAACAGGTTGGTTTTTTCCCCCAGCTTGGTGTTTTAATTTCTAGTGGTCCTAGCAGACAAAAGGGAACAAACGCATTTTAAAGCACACAGTTTGGTGCATTGGCAATAAGGCCTCAACCAAAGCTGTTCATTCTTAGAGGAGATACCCAGTCTTTCAAATGAGTGAGCTCCATGGTCGTTAATTAAAATTAATTAAACGGTGGGCCCCACTCCTTATTGATGGCATGTGAAACTCCACTGAGAGGCAGTGCTGTTCTCATAGAGGCTCCTGTGAGCAATATTTCTCCTTGTCTTTGAAAATAATTAAACCCACATTTCAATGTTAATATGATCACTAATGAAAAGATTCTTGTACTAACAGAGCAAGAAGGGACTTTAGAACCTTGGACTTTAGCCCTGTCCAATTAGGATGAAAAACGAAGCTCAAAGCATTGACCTTGACTCACCCTGACCGGAAACAAACTGCTGGCCAAATTAGTTCTAGGGAAGCTACTTGAAAACAGATGAATATTTTTATTAATTATAAAATATATTTTAAAAGTAGTGTTTTTTTTTATCCAATCAATGTAATTTTTCTATGGAAGATGTTTTAAGTTTTAACAGTATATCATTAGTATCATGTATGAATATTCAATGGAAGTTTTATGTATGTGTTTTACTCTAATAATAACAAGCTTGTCTTTGCAAATGTAATTAAGTGTTTGATGATTTCCCACATAACAGCAAAACTATTTAATTACTAAACTTGAAGTCATAATTTAGCAAAAAGACTCCTACCTATGATACTTGGACCTTGAAGAACATTTTAATATTCTTCTCTTTATCCCTTCAGTCGTTTCCCCTATGAATAAATATATTGCATTATTTAATTAAAATTATATTAAATGTATTCCCTGACAATATCATACATAACACATTCTGATTAGTCTCATCCTCACACTTCTGTTCCCCACCCGTATAACACACGTTCCTCCCTCCAAAGCCTTTCCCATGCTCACCACTTATGTCTGCTCTGTTTCAAGGTCACTGAGTTGAACCAGGCAGCATGCGTGAAAAGGAGTTTTGTAACACTGGGGTCTTGTGGACTCACCAAGAGTACACTGTTGAAAACAGTAACTTCTACTCACCGGGGGCCAATAATTTGCCCAATAGAGGAAGGGTCCTATGAGTCTTTCTGAATATGATCTTTGGCGATTTTCTTGTTTATTTGTTTGGACATCTTCATTCCAATTAATTAGTTAAATAATCAGATTACTGTGATTCAACCTCAGTTCAGTACCTTTGTGTTCTGAATCTTTGTGTTCTCCCTAAATTATCTATAGGAATTTCTTAACTTCAAAAATGACTGTGTTAGGAGGTAAGGTATGGCCTTGGAGAATTAATTAGATCACAAAGCAGAGACCTCCCAGTGTAATCTTATTTAGAAAGAGCTCAGAGAGCTCTCTAGCCCCATTCTGCCAGAGCAAGATAAAGGAGAAAGCTTCATTCCCTGTCCTTGAGAAAGGATCTTACCTGAAATTAACATTATTACTGTGTTGAAGACAAACATCTGTCTTCGGATTTGTAAGAAAGATCTCTCTTTGTAATAAGCCCCCTGGTCTATAGTTACAGTGGCTCCAACATCCTAACCCTACCATCACTAGTTTTTTATTTTTTTTCTACTCCACTTTAAACAAAACACCTGGGAGAAATGCCCTTTTCTTTCTTTTACTTAATTTTAAACATCTACCTCCAAAGCATTTCATCTTCAAGCCCTTGCCTTTAGCGGGATAAAAAGTTAAATATGTCTCTGAAACTTGAAAATAAACGGTCCCGTACCGATATACTGGACCTCCATGCATTCAAAACTTACTACTCAGATGAACTGTCATAATCCTCCTTAAAATGAGAATGGAATGCAAAGCATAGTACAGTTACCCTAACTGGGGAGTCCTTTCTGCGCTGTTACCGCTCTAAGAGAGATAAAAGCATTTCGGTCGTTGTGGATAGCTTCTTTCCATCTTCCATGCCGGTGAGGGGGCAAGGCTCGCTCAGTGCCAGTGCTTGTGTATAACACGTAAAGAAGTCGAACACGGCTTTCCTTCCAGCCGATGAAACCCTATTAAAAGATTTACTTCCGAGGCAGCAGTTAAAATGAAATGACCATAGGGATATTCACATCTTCATAAACAATTTTCATGTTCACTAGGAAGGGGCCCTTGATCCCTGTAATCCTGATATGCAGTGTCTCACAGGACTCATTTGTACCATTCATAACTATGGGTTCTGTGGGTTTCTTAGCTAATGCTTTACAAACAAATGAGCTTTTTCATTTATTCCTAATGACTTTGGTTTATACAAAGAGATCTTAAACTGTCCCCAGAGCAATCATTTTGTGAAAATGTTATTAGAACATCTTTACAAATTTAGAAACAAAGGGGGGGGCTTTCATTAACCATGGAAGTCATTGGGAATTGAGGGCCCCTGGCATATCCAGTTCTTACCGATCGTTTTTATTTTCAGTAATGAGTAAAAATGATCTTGTGAACTATACATTGATTCTTTGTCTCATGAAGGGCTATGGAAGCAAGGAACTGATGAGGTGGAAGATTTGCTAGGAGAAAAAAATCAGCATTCTTGGGCCAATCAGCTCTGCCTTATTTCTTGGAGGAGACACACAATAACATCTCCTTGTGTCTTCTAATTGAGACAATCCCTTCCTGAGACTCGGGGATTTGTTCCCAAGACTGAAGATAATTTTTCATGCTTTAGATTATCTACTCAAATACTTGCGTGTTTCATTTTCTTCCTCATCAAGTTTGATGCATGTACTATGTACACAGGGACGGACAGCTTGCGACAGAACTGAGTGTAGACATACAGTCTTTTGCAAAGCAAATCCACGTGTTGCCGCACTATCTCGATCTTTTACAGCTGCGGATTTCCGTGTAGAACCTCCTCACATTCTATGTAGCTTTCCTTTCAAAGGGGAGCCTAGAACACTTAAGCTCTATTTCTTCAGCACATTGATCCTTGTATCTAAACTTTTATTGCTGGGTTTATTTTCAAGGTTTCTTTTCATTGTTCCGTGTGCGGTAATTTTGCTATACGGTAGATCCTTACATCACTGATAATTATGTCCTTTTCAGACAGAGGCCTGGTGGGGTGGGGGTGGGGAGTGGGGACATCTTCTTGGGGAATGGGAGTGGAGGATGGGAGCAGGGCATGGAATGGGAAACAATCTAAGGAGCGAGGCGGGGGTGGAGTGGGGTGGGGGGAAGGGCTTGAAGTCTGGACTGTAAAAAAGGATTAAAGAATAAAAATAAATTTTAAAAAAGGGCTGTGTTTCATGACAATGCTAGTAAGCATAATATTTTTGTTAGAAACTTAGTCTTGCTAACACCCTAACATCTTTCAGTATTTCTGAAAGATGATGGCATTCTAATCACTGCTTAAAATGTAAAATTCAAAAGGATATCCATGTCCAGATAAACTCTCAGAGAATTACATGTTGGTCATGCTGGCATGAAAAATCTCTCAGCAGTTAGGCTCAGGAACACACAATGGTGCCCTTTTAAAAGATGCACTGTTCGTGGTGTGATCTGCTTCACTAGTCTTGGAGTTCTGACTTAGCTGACAGAGATTAGCCACCTGAGAGGTCAGAGACAGCTTTGTACTGGAAGGCACAGAGGATCTTTTGTAACACAGACCACAGATGGTAGGGATTCCAACTCTTAACTTCCTTTTGGGAGAAGCATTAACCTGTCCACAACGCTCAGTCTCTCCAGATCTGCTCCCTATGAGAGCATCTGGCTTTCCAGATATGGACTCCTGATGAATCCGGTGTGATTAAGACACCTAGTGGAGAATGGAGACAGTGGGTTAGACACTTAGATGACACAGCTTCTCTCCAACTCAGCAGAGCATAAGCAGACAAAGCCACAGCTGTCTGAGAAGGAACTAGTTGGTAGAGGTCTTCCAGAATCCAGCTAGGCAGGTTTGTATAGGTCTTCTCTTGAACCAAGCTTCTCTCGCACTTGGAGAAATGGAGTGATGTGCAGAAATCCACACGGATAATAAAGGCAGAAAATGAAGAAACAAGAAGACACATCTAGAATCCCCTCCTAATAAAATAGATTTGGCTGTTTACTTGTTAATGCAAAAAGTGCTGTTGTAAGTATGTTCATTCAAGCTAAGATAAAATAAAAGGTAAGAATTTCAACAAAGACTAAAATAGTTAAAAGTACCAGCAGGGCATGGAAATGAACAGATGAACTAAAATCCACTTGCGGTTTCACCAGCATCTAGAAGCAAGCATAAGTGTCATCAAATCAATGACAGATCACTCCAAATTATTATTATAAAGGAGCAACCTCTATGAAAAAAGATTACTTGGTTTTCAGAACGCTATCAAGAAGGTGAACATGAACATTGCACAAATACATGAGCAAAAGACAGAGAAAAAAGATCAGAAAGCTGTCTGGAAGACACATGTAGGTCCAAGAAGTCTACAAATACAAGATACAATGATTCCCAAGAAATTTACACAAGGATACATTGTAACCATTGGTGTCACTCATCTCTGAGATGACAGGGTTGAGGACACACACACACACACACACACATAGTTTGTAAGTAGCCCTTAGCAGTCCAGAGTCCTTTCTGCTATAAAAAGTAGTTGATGACACAGATGTGATGCAGACAAAATTAATAATTCAGACACAGATTAAAAAAAGAATAGCTCAGAACATGCCATTCCACAAAATGCTATATTTTTTGTCCTCTGATGCCTCCTTAGAAAGTCTGTAAGATGTGGTCATGGTCAGAGCATGTTGTCATTTCTGTAGCTTAACTGATATAACCAGTACTTTTTTTCTAGGTGATAAATGAAGCAGCCTTGGCTATTGGTTGTAGAATTCACGGAATTTCTAGGGAGTATAATTTAATGTCTATGCCTTTTTTCTCTTTTTTTTTGTACTTTTATACATGGAATTCTTTTTCTATTGATTATTTTATTTATTTATAAGTAAATGCTATCCCCTTTCCTGGTTTCCCCTCCACAAACTCTCTATCCCATCCCCTCTCCCTGCTGTTTCTATGAGGAATTCTTAACATGGATGCTGTTTATGTAGCTGGGGAAAGTCATTGGGCTTTGCGCTCATCTTCTCTGATTTGTCAGGTTAAGCGATTTCTGTTGGAAAGTGAACCGTTAGCAGTGTATCTGAGATTTGATGAGATTGTGGTTTCAGTAGCAATGCTAGACTTTCTCAGGTTTGCTCTCATAGTTCTCTATGTTGGCTAAGGTCATACAGGAGTACAGTGTTGGCTTCTCTACACCATAGCATTTTTAGGGGAAGACGCAGCCTTTTTTATAAGTGCCAATTTATTTGACAATACCTGTGTGGTCTTAGATTATGGCTCTCAAGAGCGCATCTTTTCTCTAAAACATACTAGCACTTATCTCATTAGTGAATTTCAGTACACAGTGTGGCAAGCTGGTCATAAACAGAACTGGAAGATATCTGTGTCACCAACTCTTGACAAGGGAAGACTCTTGTTGATAGTTTTGATGCGGGATGCAGGATGAGGAAAAGATGAAGAGTAGATGAGAATAAAGTCCAATGAGTTAGGGTTTCCATAACTACATAACCAGCATCCTTACAAGATATGTATAAAAGTACAAAAAATAGAGAAAAAATTAAACATAGATGTTAAACTGTACTCCCTTCACAGAGAGTTGTGAAGCTCTCTGATGCTGTGGGACTGTATCTCTCTCCTCCTTTACCCCTTCCTCTGCCTTATAACAGATGAATAAATGTTTGCCTGCTAACACCGCTGAGGGAAATGGTTGCTACTCTGCATCAGGTCTTCTTGGCCACTGAGAATGAGTCTGGGTTTCTCAGACTTGCTTCTGCTTCCCATACTAGTTAAAAAAAAGTTCTAGATCTTTAAAAAAACGTTGTTCCTTCATGCGACTTAGAGAGGGCAAGCTGTACAGTCTCATTCAAATTATTAATGGGAAATGGAACTAATAGACTAATGAATATTGCAAAAGAGAGATACACACTTTTCAACTTTTAAAAAAGTCTTTTGAATATTTCTCAATACAAATATTTTTAAAGAGCCCAGAAATGTGGTAGAGTGTGGAGTACCACTGTGCGAAAGTTGAGTTACAAATTTATAATTCATGAATTGCCAAGCTTGACTAAATTCATGCAAATTTTTCTCACTCTAAATTTTATTTTGGAGCCATAGCAATAGTTTGCTCTTCTTTTGTCATAACTATATAAACATAGAGGAAAAGTTCTTTGTTAGTTGTGTCTTATAGCTTATCATTAAATTTATGATCCTCTGTATTTTTAATGTTTGAAGAAATTACTTATAGATAATAATATAATAAAAAATTAAGGGTGGCTAGCTAGTTCAATTGGTTAGAATGTAGAAATCACAACACCAAGGTCATGGATTTAATCCCCTCTACTGGCTCAATGAAAGTCTCTCCGGGCTGGATAGATAGCTCAGTAGTTAAATGTACTTACTGTGATTTGACTTTGATTCAATTTCAGAAAAACAGCTCAGCTTACACGACCTGTAATTCTAGTTCCAGGTAATCTGATACCATCTTCTAACCTCTCCAGGCTCTTGCACAAACTGGATCCAGACTTACACATTACTTTTCTTAATTGAATTTTTTAAATCAATTTAAAATAAAACAAATGTCTTTTATTCAAATAAACTTGTCATTCTCTATATTGTTTTCATTCCCTGAGTGTATATATTATGAAAGCACTGTTTCTGATAGGAATTATATTAATACCATTGAAAATATAAAGGATTTTATTTTGGGTTCCACGACAATGCCTGTTTTTAGTGCATTTAGCGATTTTATGAATATAAACAAAAGATAAATTCAAAAGTTTTTGGAATAAAAGACATTATTTTCTAGTCACTATTATGTTTGAAAATTATTGCTGTATACTATTATGATCTTTTAGGAGAAATACAATTGGCAAATCATATTTTTAATAGCTGGCTCTAGGAAAGCAACATCATTGTTCTTTATTTTCAAACCATAAAGCTTTTGATTAACAGAAAACCACCATGGGTTGCTTCTCTAGAATACCACTGAATGTTAGAGACATCGTCTACTGCACAGGAGTGTCCCTGCTGGATGAGGATGTCTGGGAATTCATCTGGATGAAATTCCACTCCACCACTGCAGTATCTGAGAAAAAGATATTGCTGGAGGCTCTAACTTGCAGTGATGACAGGAATTTATTAAGTAGGTGAGTCCATTAAATTACCCAAGTTATTTTTGTAACGAACATATCATCGACAGTCAAACTGCTCCAGAGTTATTTTGTTTTCTTGAATATATGGTCCTGGGAAATTGGTTAACATAAAACAAAACTTTCTGAAGATAAGGAGACCTACCTATATGGTGACACAACTAAAGTAACTTGACTTGAAAGATAACACTGTTTATGACTATCTTTTTATTAAGTTTTATACGTGTGTAAGAAAATATTTCATTATAAAAACAAACATTTAGTATGAAGAATATGAGAGCAGAGTTGTGTCAACAAGTAAGATTTGTGATCTTTTCCATCCCACAGATATTCTTGGAGTTTAATTAATATACATTCATGAAAAATGCTATGAATTTAATTTCTATTTTCTAAACAGAAATTATTCTGTAATTGCTCACTGGGAAAGTTTTAACTAATGTATTTTTGAAGAACAACACTAAATTGTAATTTTTTTTAAAAAATTAAGATTATAAAGTGTTTAAGTTTTCAGACTAAATATTTGCCCACACTTTTATTCTCATAGGCTTCTCAATCTGTCTCTGAATTCTGAGGTGGTGTTGGACCAAGATGCAATTGATGTAATAATCCACGTAGCCAGAAATCCACATGGCCGAGACCTTGCCTGGAAGTTTTTCAGAGACAAATGGAAAATACTAAATACCAGGTAGAGATAATAATCTATTCACGTCCAAATGAAGGAATGAATGCCAACATTTGAGTTACAGACACACGGAGGATTTGTTAGGGCTATGAACCAAATGAAAAATTTAGACGGTAAAATATTTAGCCAAGATGCTTGTTGCCCTTCCTTGAAATTCACAATTTTAAACAGTTTTCTACCATCCCTCATGGAATAAAGACTGATCATCTTAATTAATGGGAAATCATGGAGAGAGTAAGACATGTTTAACCAGGCAACATTGCTTGGAAATTCATCAAAGTGCAGAAAGTCAAAGTCCTTCCATAAAACTTATACATTCTTCATATGTTATTTAAAAACCCACAAATCACATATCAATGCTATTCCAAAAGGAAACTCTACTCTTGTAGAATTGTTTTAAATACTCTTTAAATGCAAACATCATCAAACACCTAAATACGATAGTGACACAGACAAGACACATTTATCACTTAAATCATTGTATTATTCCAGCTGCCATGGAACTAATTCCCAGGATATCTTGCTTCGTGGTGAGAATTCTTCAGCTTTAGTTTTAGAAAATATTTCATTAAACATTTAAATATATTATAATAAATGCTAATTTATGTCTCCGATAATCTCTGTGGTATTTTAAATTAAACCTATTATGGAGCATGTAAATTCTGCATGTTACTCTTCAACATAAATTTTCCAAGATAGCAGACATAACATTTGGTCTTTTAAAAGCAGATATAAAATCTATTGTGTGTTTTTTTTCACTCCTTTACCAGTTATCTTTGCATACCAAGTTCATTAGAATGAGTGTGTCACAGTTACAATAATTTCTTACCTGCATCTAGTTTACTGTCAGAAACGACTGATGTAGCTACAAGGTATGTTGACGTTGTCATGGTTTTAAGACAATGCTAGCAAACTTAGAACTTGAGCGCTCTTGTGTTTGTAATGAGTCATGTAACTGGCAGTAAGGTGAAGCTAATACATGGGGGTATTCTGGTTTAAAGGATTTCAAAAAGCACAGACCAGCCACTTCATTAGTTTTATAGATCGGAGCCCAATCAAAGTCATATGTAGACATATATAATTTTTTATTTGATATTTTATGTATTTACATTTCAAATGTTTTCTCCTTTATATCAATTATTTCCTCTTACCCTCAGCATGCTGATTTTGTCTGTGAGGACCTATGGCTACCATTCAAAGGAGAGAGGCTGAGAATTTGGTCTACAAATACAGTAGAGTTTATTTTCACAAGGCGGAGTGCTACTATCGGTTCCTATTTTTCTATCAGTTCTTAACTGTCAGGGACATGGGAAGGGCTGCTGGGATACAATATTCTCACTTTACGGTTCCTTCTCCTTTTAGTTACGTGCTCCCATGGCTGCTGTTGCTTTCAGAAGAATTTCTCTAACCCACCCTTTTCATCTGATGCCGGCATGTAATAGAGCAGCAATTCCCACTGGGGTCTCCCATTGGAGTACACCTAAAAGCTAAACCTATAATTTGCTTGTCTCTTCTTCCTTAGTAAGAAAGTCTTTCCTTTCTTTCCTCAGATAACTATTCACCAATTGCTCAAGCCACACAACTGAAAGTCTATACATCTTTCTCCCTTTCACCGTATAGAATAATAGATCCAAGATCCTCTTAAATGTCCTAAATGGTTCTTGTAGGTTTCCTTGCTATTCCTACTACCATTTCTTTAGCACATCTGTTTCTTTTCCTTTTTTCCAGTAGTCTCATAGTAGTCTTTGCTCTTTCTGCCTCTGTGCACACACCGACTGCTGCATAGATGCTCATGTAACGTTTTTCATTATCATCAGAACCTTCTAAAAGGCATTGATAAGTCTCCTCTATAAAGTCCCCCATAATTCTATGCCACACTTGCATAGAAAGCTTCATGATGTATATTTTGTTTACCTCTTAACATTCTTTTCCTAGCTCAGCCTTGCAGTATATGTGTCCTCTGATGCAAATTAATTAAAATTCTCTCCCCTTACCATGTGGTTTCATACTTCTCTGCCTTGGTTTACGTCAGATTTCTGCTTGGTGTTTCTCAGGACAACACTGTATTCAGTTTAGATGCATCTCCTAAAATACAGAGTTGTTGACCCATTCTCAGTTCTGTGCATCATTTCATCAGTAGTAGATCTAGTTACATTGCAGGGGAATTATCCCTTTGTCTAGGCTTCAGCTGTATAAAACCAAAGGTAGAAATTATGCTTTATTCATCCCTGTCTGGGAGTTTAAATGAAAACAATTGGACCACCGGAGAATGGAGTGGTTTGGTGCGTAAATGCGTCGTGCGTGCGTGCGTGCGTGCGTCTTGTCGGTGTGTGTTGTTGTTGTTGTTGTTGTTGTTGTTGTTGTTTGATTTTGTTTTTGTGCTCTTTCGTTTGTTTTTTTTCTATTATGGAGAGCCACTTTTCTGAGCACATGCCATTTCCTTGTATTATTATTGAAGTGACTGTTTGATTGCTTACCTCTCTGAGAGCACGATCATGGAGTCATAGCCAGTCCTCGACTCACTAAGTGGATCACTCTATCCTCACACCTGCTATATTCTCCTTGTCCCTGGCTCCTGAATGCTCAGATTGCAAGTTTGTGCCACAGTACCTTGTAGTTTGTAATATCACATTTCCATCTATTTGCTTTGACTAAGATGCCTTTTTTGTTCATCATGATAGTCCTCCCATTTGATTCCCTCATTTAGATGACAAAACGAAGTTCATCATCAGCTAAAGTACTAAAGATCTCACAAGTTGAGGAAGTGAAAGAAAGCATTGAGTAAATATGGTTGGGCCCATGTTCTCAAAACCTCAGTCTTATTATTGGATATTTTGGTTCTAAGAGTATAAAAACTATAATAAATGTCAGAGTAGTATAGGAGTAGATTTAACCGAAAACTTTCATGCATGGAGATACATTGTCCATGGATAAAAAGTCAAGGAACTGTGTCCATACTGTAAAAATTAAGTAATATAGCAAGTAGATATAAATAGCTACATATTTTAATAACTATATGAGCTACTGATACTCACTTTGTGAACTTTGCCTTGGTTTCTACAACTTAATTAGAATCCCAGTATTTATTATGACTAGGCAGAACTCAGAACCTGTGTGATATGCTGGTCTTGCCTGAGCTGCTCTTGCTTTTTCTTTTCATTTCTTGGTAGATGATTCCCTTGCAGTGATCAAGATTTCTGTACACTAGAACATAGAGAACTGTCCCTTTCTTGGGTCTTGGCTTGCAAACAGAACAGCAATACCTTAATCTAATTCTAGGAGCCTGGAATTTTGACAAGCTCACTGAGAGACAGACCCCTTTGTAGCACTGTGTAGCAGTCAGCTGGATCTGATAGCACCCTGTGGCAAGAAAGGCTTCTTTGCATTCTCACTTCTGAAAAGATGGACCAGTACTACCTTGAGAGGTGGTGATCACTGACTGCTCTGGCAAACGCGACCCTTGGGAAAGATTCCAAAAGCCATTATAAAAAGATTGCTTAAATGACTACCTCGGTAGACATTAAGACGTTTTCTTTTATTTTTGTAGGTATGGAGAAGCATTATTTATGAATTCCAAACTTATCAGTGGAGTTACAGAATTTCTTAATACAGAAGGCGAACTTAAAGAGGTAAAAAAATCTTGTTACAGTTTTTCTTATATAAACGTATAAATTACAGATTGACTTTGTTGCATTAGATATATATTAGTTCCTTTTACACCACTACTCATATGCATATCCCCCAAACACACATGTTTTAACATACTTATATATACACACATGCATGTACACACACACACACACACACACACACACACACACACACACACACACACAAATTTCCTTAACCAGTAACCTGCAAAGAAATTTCTACCACGTTAAGTGCTGAATGCCTCTGAGCAATGCGGAAGACTGAGAAAGTGTTCAAATGTAATGAATTTCATAGTGTGGGACCAGTCATTCCAGAGAGCTTCAAACTGACATCTTCTCAAGTTATTCTGTGAACTCAGTCTATATACCACCTACCAACAGCTGTGCTAATGACTACATGTGCAAAAGAGACTGTGCTTGACTCTGAGGTACACGGTAAAAAGCCACATTGCTTATATAGACAGAGTAGCCTGCTGAAGATTGTTCTGCCTATTAAATGGAATAGAAATCATAGTCGTAGGAAGGAGCACAGATGATAACACACATCAAAAGTGATAGTTTTCCTAAGCTAGATAGCTTGGCTCTATCACAAGTTAATTTTATTAATGAAAATAAGCTTGACTTTTTAGTGAACTTGTGTCCAGGTTTCAGAAAATCTCTTTTCCTTCCCCCATTTTGTCCCTCAATGTGTGAGTTATCTAGGTGACTCTTTTCCCGTCACTAGCTCCTGTCTGTACTGGAGAGGTCAATCAAACAGGAAAGAAATAACAAAATACTCTCGTACTTAATTATGATCATTGATTCTGCTTTTCCCTCCTTTGCTTTCCACAGTGCACAGCTAATCTTTAGCCCAGATAGGCTGGAACCTATGACCCACAGACGTTCTCACTGAGGGGCAATTGGTTTCAAGTACTGGACTTGGCACCCCATCCCACTGTCTAGTATTTCCCAGTTTCCTGAGAGCATCTCCATTCACTCTGCTTGGATTTGTCACAGGGATACCGTGCTGAGATAAGGCTCTGATTCCAGTGACTGGAAACTCAGTCTTTGCCCCTGCTAAGTGTGTCCTCAACCCGGAAGTTTTAGCTTTGCCATCCTGCAATGTTTTTGTTACTTTCTTAGTTTTTACGAAAGAAGCTAAAAGAAGAGAACTTTTATGTGCCCACAAGAAGCAGGAGGCACGTGTCATTTATTATTGCTTTTATTATTTCTACCTTTTAAAATGAGTGCTTTAAATATCATGACTTAATATTTTGTGATCAAAACAAAGTGTTGATTTAGCCACACCCTACACAAGCACTGATATGAGCATCGAAGTGGAGTCCCTCCCTGCTTTCTCTCACCTTCCCCCCTCTTTTCCTTGTCTACCACTCACTGATATACTCACTGTTTGCCAATATAAAGGCCATAAAACTCTTGTCTTTAGTTAAAATCAGTGAAAATGTTCTTTGCGGTGGGGGAGGAGGTACTGGGGATAGCCACTAGAAAGTTGCGGATGTCAGGGATCCAAGGGGTTCCTAGGACCCAACAGGAAGGACTTTAGCGAAAATACCTAACAAAGGGGAAAGAGAACCTGTAGAGACCATATCCAGCAGATAGGGATGCCCCCAGTTGGGGTGGTCCACCCTCTTACCTCAAAAATATTAATTCAGAATTCCTTCTGTCAAAAGAAAATGCAGGGACAAAGTGTGGAGCAGAAACTGAAGGAAAGGCCATCCAGAGACTACCCCACCTAGGGATCCAATCCATCTGCAAACACCAAACCCAGACACTATTGCTGATGCCAAGAGGTGCTTACTGACAGGAACCTGGTATAGCTGTCCCATGAGAGGCTCTGCCAGAGCAGGACCAATACCAATGCAGATGTACAGAGCCAAACATTGGACTGAGTGCGGGGGCCCCGATGGGGAAGTTAGGGCAATGACTGTAGGAGCTGAAGGGATTTGCAACCTCATAGGATGAACATCAATATCAACCAACCAGACATCCCAGAAATCCCAGGGACTAAACCACCAACGAAAGAGTACACAGGGGATACCCATGACTCCAGCTGGATATGTAATAAAGGATGGCCTTAGCTGGCATGACTGAGAGGGGAGCCCCTTTGTCCTGTGGAGACTTGATGACCCAGGATAGGGGAATGCTAGGCCACTGAGGCAGGAGTGGGTGTGTGTGGGAGGGGATAGGAGGCTTGTGGAGGGGAAACTGGGAAGAGGGATAACATTTGAAATGTAAATAAACGAAACAACCAATTAAAAATTAAATTAAAAAATATTCACTTGCAAACCATCTGGTTTTATCCACTTCACTTACATATTTAATTTTTATCTTTTAATTAATTGCCATTCAGATTTTCCAAGCTACCCTGATCAGGAAGTTTGTGATTTTCAAAATGAGACTAAACTTTGGCTTTTACTCCATTATCACCAACTTAGCAATGCAGGGTCTTGGTGGAATGAGCAATGAGCTGTTTTGAAATGGGCTTGCTTTCCTTCTAGTTTAGCAGTTCTGCCCAAGCCTTTCTGTACTCTCACCATCTCACCATCTTCTGCTGAAGTAGGGACTGTTATTTTTAAGTAGGAAAGGGTTTAATTTGTGTTGCCAATATCCTCTTCCTGAAGCAGAAACCGTTAAGCAAGGTCAATGCCTTCCCTTTGAGGTTGCAACTTATTACTGCTAAGTTTGTAGATCCAAAGGGAATCTGCACCTCTGTGAATTATAAACCTAATTTTAATTTTTTAAATGTATAATTACATGATTTGTCTATGTCCATATGTGGGTATAGGCATGCGAGTTCAGATGCACTCAAGAGGCCAGAAAGGGAGTCACAGGCTGTTAATGCTGACCAGGGAAGGTTTATGGGAACCTGTTTTAGGCCACAGCAAGAAAAATATTCTCTCGATACCTGAGCCATCTCTCCAGTCCCCTGAAAAAAAATAATTTAACATTTTAATTACTGGTCTCAGATTCAGTGAGATTAAGTAGAGAAACATATTCTGTTTCAAAGTTCCTTTCCTCAAACTGTTCTAGCGCCTAAGACTGGAGTTTACTTTTAATTGCAATTTGACCGATATTCCTTCACGAGGCAATACATCCTTTCCTTAATTTTAAATTAGCAGACGCACAACCCCATGAAGCCCCAGAGACCTTTGTCATGTTCCACTCAATGTCTACTGAGCACTTTTCTCACGTGCTGGGTTCATCTGTGAACCTAACCCACAAAACTGTTGTAGAAGAATATGCCACCTCACCACCACCCAGACTCGGTTTACTACTTTAAAGGAAAGTCCTTTACCTCACAATAGATCAATAGCTAATTCTATTCAGCTCTAAAGTTATCAATACTATGTTAGGTTTTGGGATTTACTTTTAAAGCATGCTATGTTGTCAGAGTCTAGGATAATAATGATACATTGGAATAAATGGAAGGATATATAAGATATTTCTCAATATTAAACATTAAATACTAAATTAAATATTAAATATTAAATTTAAAAGATAGATTAGTAAACACACTTAGAAATTCCATGCTAAGAAAATCACACTGCACAAGCAACCCTGCTATTTTACTAAATTTTATTTTACAAAAGTGTCTAATCTTGTTCATAATAAAAATATCATAGATAAATTAAGATCAAACCTAATGGTGGCAGAAAACCTTGCACAGAGTCTGAGAACTAAGTGGGTTAGAATGCTAAGAGCCTTTGATTTTGCTGAGACCACAGAGGCAAGGGATCTCTGCCACACACCTCAGGCCCCTCAGGGACCTGCGCGAAGGATCTGCAAATGCATTTTCCATAAGCAGTGCTGAGAAGCACAGACCACAAGACCAGTTTATGGCAACTATGGAAACCGCTGCAGATGTGCTCTGATGAATAAACCCTCTTCCAATGCGTGAGTCAGCTCACGATCGCTGAGCTCACAAGGAAAGAATTTAGTGTACCTCAATCATCATTTGAGAAATGAAACTCTGGAGATCCGCCAGCTATGTCGTCTTACATGATAATCTGACTTTCTTTCATGGTATCTGTAATAGATCATGGGTAAGCCCACGGCTTGGGTTTTTCTTCATGTGTTCAGCTATGGCACAGGGAAACTTAGGGCATCTTTTCCTGAATGAAAGTTTCCAAAGGACCATTGATCATTACCTGGCATGCTCAATGAATGCCTAGAAGCAAGTGTGTGTATTTTCATTGACATGCAATATGTAACAAAATATACTATGATAACATGTTCTATAATAAATCACATAATTCAAAATTAGGTAAAACACATTTTTGCTGCAAAATGGTTATAGACTAAATCTATCTGAATCTATGTGAATGAAAATGTATCTTTGTATTAATAAATTTTAACCTGTAACCCAAATCTATTCTGTGCATGTATATGTATACAGGTCTTGCATATAGTATATATTTGTATAGAGCAGTATCTAAAATGTTGGAAATGTGCAAAAAATGCCCTCAAATTATTCTTTCTTCTTCATATATACATATATATATAATTTTAGTCAAATATATTAATTTTAGGACCATAAAATAATTCTCGCTTATGCCTTAGATATTTTATGGTTGCTTTAAAATACAGTGACTTTGATGTCTGTTTTAGTTGGGGTTTCTACTGCTGTGATGAAACCCTGTGACCAAAAAGTAAGTTAGGAAGGAAAGGGTTTATTTGGCTTACAGTCCCACGTTGCTGTTCATGGAAAGAAGTCAGGACATGAAACAGGGCAGAAACCTGGAGGCATGAGCTGATGCAGAAGCCTTGGAGGGTGCTCCTTACTGGCTTGCTTAGCCTGCTTTCTTATAGAACCTAGGACCGCAGAGCAGAATGGAACCACCACGACCCCCATGAATCACTAATTGATAAGATGACTTACAACCCGATCTTGGGAGGTATTTTCTCAATTGAGGTTCCCTCTAGTTTGTGTGCTGACGAAAGGCCAGCCAGCACAGTATCCTCTCAAGGATGTAGTTCTGTCATCTGCTTTTCCTTTGCCAACGTTGCCAGATGATAAACCTTCATAAAGCCCATCAGTATCAAGTAATCAAATGATATCATCATAAACAAACCAAGTTATCCATGAACTAAAGTCCAAACTGATTCGGAGAAGTAGAATGAGCCGCATTTTCAACACCTGCATACTTTGTTCTTCCTGCCTGGATCTCATCTTGAGGTCCTGAATTTCCTTCCTGGCAGAGCCTCCTTGGGGCACCCACTTTGTGAGGGATCACACGGCACACTAATTACACCACAGAGTGTCGCTTTGCTGTGAGTTGATTTTTCACGTTTGTCTGTTAGCACTGTAATTGTTGGTTGCTTGCCAGTTTCTTAAGGTATACAGAGCAAAAAGCGAAGGGGCTAGTGGTTAATCTCGAAGCAGTTCCCTTCTCCAGTCTTCTCAGAATACATGAACTCTCGAAAGAAAAACATGACAAAGCACTTAAAAATTTTAGTTTCAGGGCTCAAATTCTCTGACTAAATGAAACATTATTTTGTCTTTATCCTAAATAATCCAATATTTCTAAATATCCAGTGTCCTTCCTTCTACAATATTTCTAAATCTAACTATCAGGTTGTTTTTTAGTTCATTAATCACTCATTTCTCATAGCACCAACACTATGTTCTACCATTATTTTGGCAATCCCTTAACACTGAAGATTGTTTGACTTACAATATTCCTTCTTTTTAGAACATGACTAACTCTTTTCTCTATTCAAATAGGAAAATGACCCTTTAGTGTTACAGTCAGTTGTGAAGACCCTTTGCTATGATGAATGTGACCTGTAATTGGACCTGGTCATTGAAGTCACACCACCAACCTATTTTGAATAGATACATTTTCTACTTTTTTTGTCTGCTCTGCTCTGTGTATCTTGAGTCCTGGAACTCTGGTCAGGGACAGCAAAAGGACAAAGACATTCACAGTGAAGCTGGGATCTGAAGGGATTCTCCATCACAATCACCACCTGGAATCACATCAGAGTTATTACCAAATGGGGAGAGGTCATTTGGTCTCAGTAGAAGTTCTCATTCCACACTGGAGTGGTCTCAGGTCGTTAACATCCAGGAGGAGGCTACTACAGTCCCTCCTGTAGCATACACCAATTAATTTTCATAAACACTCATACTCACCCTCCCAGGAAAGCCTTTCTCCATACCTCTTGAGCCTGGCTCACATGGGTAATGGCTTGGTCAACTTACCATGGGCCTATTAGTCTTGTGAATCTGTGTCTATATCAAAATACACTTTCCCTCAGGGCCTCAGGATTTGTCTATTCTCTACCACTGCCTATTAATGAACAATTTTGAAGTAATTGAAACTGTATTGCCCACACTGATTTTTCCCTTACACATTTCAGAGTAAGTCACATCACACTGTAGACAAAACTTATCTTTTAAATGTGGTCTTTTCTTTTTAACTAATTAAATGGGTTCATCACAAATTTACACATGTATGGTTACTCTTATTCCTCATCATTTCTTCTCTCATTCTAACCTCTGTCTAGTTCCTTCTTTTCTACAACTTTCTTTCCCCTCCCTGATGTCTTTTTTTTTGTCTAGTTTTGTGAGTTTAGCAAATCCATCTGTGTGACTTCGCTTTGAAACTTCTCACTGGAGTCTGATAGAGTTGCTGAAGGTTGGGGCGGGGATCAGCAACTAAAGATAGCGACTGTATTCCCAAATCTATCAGTAACCAGTTAGTTTAGTAGTATGGTGAACGGTCTATTGAGCCCCACCTCCATCTGTAACTGGTGAATGGCCAATATCCTACAGGTCAGCTCTCAGTAACTGGAACTTCTGTAGGCTCGTGACAGCGTATCTTACCTGGAATTTGCCATTTTGCAGCATTGTCTTCTGATTCTTGCATACTTTTCACCCCCTGCACTCTTAGTTTTCATTTAGAACTCATTCCACATTAGTATATTTACTTTTAATCATGATTATGTTACCCATCCAGCTCAGTGAATGAGAGAGCACTTTGTTAATCAATGAAACAAAAAGATTTGTTTTTTTATAGAGAAAGGGAGATTACAGGTACAGAGGCCACACGAGGAGAGATGGATAAAGAAATCTCAAAGCCACAAATTTGAAGACAGGGTTTAGGAGATACAAATGGGAAAGACAGTTAAGGTACCTTAAGTTAGGAACAATGATTAAAGGTGGTCAGTGTACTATTGTTCATTCAGAATTAATCCTCATAGCTTTTCATAGGATCCCTGTTCAGAAAATGCCAGCATCAACATGATCTATGAGGGAGAGATAGCAGTCCTAAAATATCAAAAAGTCATGTAGAAGACATCTGCCCAAGTGAACCTGGTAGGTTAAACCTTCAAAAGTTCCTGTAAAGTAACTCAGAAAAGTGGTGTCATTATGACCAACCAACCTGGGACGTTAGCTCTACACAGCAAAGGCACTAGAAGACTAGAACACAGGACTTAGAAACATTACTTTTTAAATGTAATTCAAAGCAAGTGGAGCGAGAGGGCTATTTCACGTTTCTTCTGGGTTTCCATGCGACACTTCACCTCAGACACATCTCAGCCATGTATGTTCTACATAATTCATACGAATGCATGCAGACTCACCGTGTTCCTTTTCTGTTTCCAGCTAAAGAACTTCATGAAGTCCTATGATGGGGTAGCATCTGCTTCTTTCTCACGAGCCGTGGAAACTGTGGAAGCCAATGTGCGCTGGAAAAGGCTTTATCAAGATGAGCTTTTCCAGTGGCTGGGAAAAGCTATGAGGCACTAATATCCATCAAATAGAGAATTCACCCCAGAACTTTGTAGGAGGACCTGCTTTTTGTGGGATGAGGAAGCTAGCCAGAATGTCGTGTTAACACGAGGGAGGATTGTCTTTCTTTCTTTTCTTTCTTTGTTGGGGGCTATTTTTCTTGTTTCATCAACTCTACATTTGTGTTTCCACTGGATATTCCTCTGTAAAGAAACTCTTGAAAGTGACACTTGCCCTGGTTACTTCAGCTGTACATTCCCCACTGTTCGGGACCAAGTATGATAGTGGTGCATGTTGATCTTGCTGTCAGTTTGGGAAATCCTATTCAGAATATTCTGTGCATGGATATATGGTCCTGCCCGTGTTCCGGCATGCTTATTTAACATGTCCAGTGTTGTATGTGAACATTTTATATGTACATCCAGAATGGGCATTATGCGAAAGCACAAAGATTACCTATGACAATCAGTGTTGCAATGACAGTTAAAAAGAAAAACCGTCAGAAGGGAATTCTCTTCTCTGCCATGGACAACAGGAGAGGTACAAGAGCTCTTACGCAATCTGTTTCGATTGTTTCAGCACTCGGATTGTCTGGCAATGATTACTGTGTTGCTAACTCATTTTCTTTGAGTTAAAGCTGTGTATACACTTGCAAAGATGTATAGATAGTGTGTACATATGCATTATGTACATAGGGAAGCCCCATATGTATATAGTATGTTGTACATGCACCTGTTCAAAGAATCTCTTCAGATCAAAGGAAATTTAACTCTTTGGTTCTTTTTTTTATATATATATAAATATGTGGACACACTGAAAAGGCTTCAAGAAGTTGATCTCAACATTCCTACTTTGTATCTTGCTCTCTTAAGTGCTGTTCTTTTTGTCTATGTCCTGAAGAATGATCTGTTCTATCACATGAAGCTGAATTCTAACAAAATATACATGTAAACTAACCACACTGCAAATCCTCTTAGGTCAGTGGCAATCTTTTGCTGTTTTCTGTAATTATGTTGGTCAACATTTTCTACTGCATAAAGCGATTTTGGGTAAACTTAGAATGATCGCTGCTAAGAAAGTGTCTATGTACAGCTTCTGTCTTTCTAAGTTTCGCTACTGCAGAGTTAAACTGTCTCTGTGTGTTGATCTTTGTGTGTACTCCTGTCCTCCATTAAGCAACCATACCTCAACAGGTCTATTAGTCCTTAATGACCTTCTATGCCAGTTGTGCCCTCCCTTAAGACACAAAGTTGCTTTTATGCTATGTTACTGTACAAAGCCTTTGGAAATTTGCACCCCCGTTCTACCTAGGAATTTTGAAGAGTCATTTCTATGGCTATGGGTAACACAACTAGATTTCACTGCTTCTCTCACCCAATAGGCCTGCCCCCTGCTTCAGAGTCAACATATCTTAAGTTTAACATTGTAAAATTCCTATACAGTTATTATATTGAGTCAACTATTGTGTAACCCCTTTTTGGTTTTCCCGTGATGTTCAGCTTTTCCAAATGTTGCAGTTCAGAGACTGTCATTCAATGCTGGAAAAAAATTCTTTATAATATAGAGGTCATAGAATTATTTTTGTTTGTAGAAATGAAAAGCAATTTCCCCATCCATAGACTGCATAAAAACAAAATTTGATCCTGATCATGTAAGCAATTAATGTTCATTTCTTACAGCTATAATTTTCAATACTTCCTTCAATTAAAATACATGAATTTTAAGTACTGTGTGGTACTAAAGAGTCATGGTCATGCTTAATGTGAAACCTGAGATTTAAGTCACTTACTGAAAGTGAGCAAGTTTTAAAAACATAACCTTCACAACAAGTATACAGCCAGGAAGACCCTAAATATCTATGATAGCATTGGTGAATTCATTCATAGACTGAAACTGCCTAAAGGGGCAGACATAGGTGTCTTGTTTTGCTCCCTGAAATATTGCAAATTTTTTGAGTTGGGGGTGGTGCTTTTCATTTTGAATGAGTTGCCGCTTCCAACTTTGAGTTTGAGGGTCTTTCTTAGTTCTCTTTCCTCCCCATTTCTAACAGTTGTCATCCTCGTTCAGTGTTTTAGTGGCCTTGAACACAACTGCTCTAGCTATGATCTAAATCCTCAGTGTATAATTCTGTGCAATGTTTATACCTCAGTCCTGTGGTACCAACAGCGTCGAGTTGGCAGTTTTGCGTTACACATTTTTCAGTTATTGAACCTTTCCAACGTTTAAATTATGCCAGGTTTGAAGTCTCCTTTTAGTTGTTTAAATAAGTAATATTTTCAAAATAATAAAAAAAACAATGATATCTCTTGGAATATTCTGTAAAATGTAGCTATAAAATTATATTTTCTACTTTAGAGTTTTTAACCTTTTTCTCTTGTGTGTTTTGCAAATCAATTATCTACATGAAATAACAATGTTTTGAAAGTGTCCATGGTCTAGTCTCAAAATTTCCTTTATAATTATATGTATAAAAGCAAAACTTTGTTTTAATTAGAAAATACTAGATTATTTGTCACCTTGGGTATTATTATCTCCATGTAACATGTAAATATAACGTTTTGCCCAATTTTTACACATTTTCTCATTAATTTCCTTATAGTCTTTGAAGTTTCAAAAATAACATGATTTCAAACCTAGAAGGCCAACATGTATAGCCTTCAAGAAGCAGATGTGCTTCTTGAAATTCACTAACATATACTTTTGCTGGGCCTTACTTCCCTTTGTTTTATGTGATTTTTGGGGACCAAACCAATTTTTAAGGTAATTGTGTAAAGGTAATTGTGTAATATTGGGATTTTCTGAAACTCAGCTGATACATGTAACTAAAATATTACAAGGTTATGAATGGTATGCCGTGAATTTCTAAAATTCATTACACGATCAGTAACTTTTACACAGGCTGATTTGATCCTTCAAAAAACCACCCTTCATTTTTGACTTCTTCTGCATCATGAAGATGAAATGAAGCTGAGGATAGCAGTCCATGTCTTTAAAAATCCGGTTATGATGTGGCCTAAATTCCTCAACACAGGTTGTCTACAACTAGCATATAGCATTGCTTTTGATTTATACTTCTATCTCATTAGCTGGAGGCCTCACAAGATCAGAATATATGATTGAACACATTCATAATGAAACATTATTCTTAACATCTATATTCCAAATTCATATGATTTCAAACTACCAAGCATGCATGTTAATCACAATTTACTTTATTAAGTGTAAGTAGTCGACTATAGGGACACTGAATTTAATATATTGATTACATCTCCCATGGCAGATCTGTTATTGAACATGGTTTAAATGAAGCCATAAGACTGTGATACTTGGCTTTCCTTGCAAGACCTACTTCTGATAACATCTACAGATGGTCAGAAAGCATGCAGAAGGCTGTATCATCTAGATAATTGAAAACAATGTTCAGTAAAAAGTACCAGTCTGTGGAGGCTAAGTTGTGAAAAATAATTATTTCTGTGGATCAACAGCACTGAATTTGATGGCATAGATAAGTTATAATGAAGCACGCAATGCTTACTTCAAATTCACCGCTAATTAAATATTCTCAGAATTGTCTTCTAGGAGGAGGGAGAATGTAGCTCAAATATTTTCATGAAGTATCCTGTAGCTTACAGCACATACAGTAGTCAAGGGACAGATGATGAGAATCCAAGGCTTTTGGGACATATTTTATCAGAGATCATGGCTGAATTATCATTTGATACCAATAGTTCAGAATTCAACCAAGAAAAGGAAAGAAGATGGATTGAATAGATTTTATTTAACTGAGCATGCGGAGAGTGAAAGGAAGGTGGTAGAAAATAGATCTAAGATGTTCACATGTAAAATGGAATGACTTCATGAACCAGTTGGGATGAAGGTAAGGGGAAGCAGGAACCTCATGCTTTAGAGGAACACTTCGATAAGTTTTAGCGCTGGAGTCCAACTATTTCCATACTAATCCTGAAACTTCTAGGTAAATAGTACTGTTTGGTTTTATAGTGGTACAAAGAAATACAAACCATCTTGAAATTATAATAACGCCAAAAAATTTAAACTGTAATACTAGAATCAGAATTGGAACAGAATTCATCCTTGAAAAAAATGCAGTTTAACGATGTTGCTAATCTTCAGAAAGATTCTGTTTGTTTATTTGTTTTATTTAATCTTTTATTACAGTCCAGACTTTAACCCCTTCTGGCCCACCCTCTGTTCCACATCCCCTATCTCCTTTTCCCCAACCCCTGTCTCCATGGGAATGTCACCTCACCACCCCATCCCCACCTGACAAAACCTTCCCACTCCTTGGGGCCTCCAGTCTCTTGAGGGTTAGGTGCATCGTCTCTGAGTCCAGACCGGGCAGTCCTCTGCTGAGTATGTGTTGGGGCCTCAGACCAGCTCATGCCTGCTGCCTCAGTGTCTGAGAGATCTCGGGGGTCCAATTAGTTGAAATTGCTGGTCTTCTTATAGGGTCGCCTCTTCAGCTTCTTCCAACATTTCCTAGATTCTTTAATCTACCTGTAAAAGTATCTCACATTTGCCAAAATGAGGCTAGTTTTGTTTGCTGACTTTAAGTAAATCACTTATGCTCTCAAGTAGATTCAGCAATTCTGAGGCAATAATTTATTTCTTCAAATCCTCAAGAACTATATAAAATTAGCCCTCAATTCCCACTGCCTTGAACTAACTAGCAAGTTCATACATATATTATATGTATGTATAATATATATAATATATATAATTTGGGGATGGATTCAATAAAAGTAGAATAATCGTGTACTGTAGCAGCTTTTGTTTTCAATTTTAATTCATGAAATTTTATTTTAAAGTTTCAGTAAGAAAGTTACAAAGCTTTTAGAAATATTTTAAAAGATTTATTAAAAACAGGTTCTCTTGTTAAGGGTGGATTTATACATGATTGTATACTTTAAGTCTTTAAGTATTTTTTTAAGTTATTCAACCACTTTATATCTTGTGATTTTTGCATAGATGTCACAATCCGTACTTTAAAGGCATTTGTATTGAATATATTTTATTTATGTTAATTTATTTGATTTATACAATTCATAATTGAATAAACATTTAAAAGTTTACATTGAATATAATATAATCAATCCATAATTATACCAATATGTTTGACGTATATAATTCATGTTGAATATAAAAGTGCTTTAAGAGTTTTCCTGTGATTCCTGATTCAAATACTCCTGCAGTAACAAAGTGAAAAAAGAAGGCTTCAGTTTGCTCAGGTCTCAGGGTTTTGTTTTGGTTTTTGGTTTTTTTTTGAAGTGAATAATTATAGGGAAAGATTTTAAAAATGTGAACATATGGATATCTATTAAACTCCAGACACTCTATAGGTATCATTTCACATGTTAAACCTGTGAAATGTTATTAATTCTAATTGAGCAGATTAGTTTAGTTTCTATAACGAAAGCCATTAGTTTCTATAACGAATCACTAACATTAGCATGTTCTCAAAATTGTAAACTTAAGCTGTACATGATGTGAAGCCATTGCTTCCGTGCCTCTGGCAAGCTTGAGACATCGTCCATCCGTAGAGACTGTGGGAGATTCAAACATTTGCTTCTCATGTCCCTCCCAGTTTCATTGCTATGGACTTGTTTGATAAGTGATAATTGGCGTGGTTTTGGCTTATCACTCCTTTATTAGCAAGGCTACTTCATAGGGTCTCTAAGGATATTTTCATCACATCAGTTTCACCTTTTGTTGCGAGGGTCTTAAACCACAAGTCGTTAACTAGCGCTCATCCAGTCAAACAGAGCCACAGACAGCGGGTGGATTACAAAGTACTTCACCAGTGTCCCACTACGGTTGAGGTTGAACCTGTCTCTGCACGTGGAAGAGTTATTAGATTGGCCTGAACTTTTCTATCGCTTATCAAAGGGATCAGAAGAACCCCTCCCTTTCTGTGTGGAACTATAGAGGAACTACACTGCTTAATTTACTTGAAGTTATGTTTCCAGTGGCCCTGCTGTGCGTAGACACGGTCTAAGCTAACTGCTTTGACTTGCTTCTGTACAGGTCAACCTGCTTCTAATGGCGCACATTTTTCTTATGTCATATAAGTAAATGAAAGAGTAAAGTGTTTTGTGGAGAATATAATAGGGGAGTTGAGAACACCTGGCTCAAAAGCACAGAGCATTTATTTCCGGCTGATCATCCCTGCAAGGCTCAAGGGACTTGATTTGCTCTTATGTATGGATCTGCCATCACCTTCAAGTAGTATGTAGCCTACTGGGTGAGAACTCATTAGAAAGTCTCTGTTTTACGTTTTATTTCAAGTAAGGTTTTTTAACTATCGTTTCTCAAGTGTAAACTATTTTTGAAATGGGTTTCTTTCCAAATGTTTTACTATAGCTTTTGCAGTATTGCCTAATGTTTATCTCACATTGTGTTCATATATGCACATATATGTGCAATCTTTCGGTTTATTTTCATTTGCTTTTTAATACTCCCTGACAACAAATATGTAGTATAAAATAAAAACACATTTTTTCACCATGATTTCATGCATTTTAAGTTACTTAAACAGTAACATAAATTTTACTTTTGACAGTTTGGCCAAGGCTGAACCTATCAAATAATTAAAATTTACACTGTAGGATTATTCCTAATGACCACATTTGCTGAGTAAAAATGTTTCTTTACTTAAAACTGTTAGACCGGACATATTTGGAAGCCTATTTTTTTTTTCTTTCTAATATTTTTTGATTTGGGAATAAAAAGGTTGCTGGTCTCTTAGTAAACATGAGTTCGAAAGCATTTACCAAATAAATAACCTATGTTAGTTTAGCAGATAAATGTTTTCTATGGTATGACTTTGAGTTATTCGGTAGAAATTTAATCTATGTGTTCAGCATGAAATTTTAATACTTTCCTGACCAAAAAAAATGAATTTTTCTAAGTGAGGAAATTTGTCTATTTATCTTAAGCAGAGCAAATTCAAATTTTGCCTCTGATAATAAAATTTTTTGTACAGTAACGTGTAATCCATCACTGTCTTAATTGTTTGACACATGCAGATAAGGCTAAGAGAAATAACATCTTCTGTGTGTTTTATTGTGCTTCTGCTTTTCTGGGAGCCTGTTTGAGGAGCTGGGCACACACGGAGTGTAGAGCTCCACAGAAAGAGAAGCACTTTCTCTGACATGAGGGGTTTAAGAGGAAATGCCCATGTCAACGCTAGAATAAGGAGGTATATATTTGTAATATATAAAGAGAAAAACCAATTCAGTCTCCATTCTAATTATATCTCTAGGATAAATGAAGTCATCTGCATTTGGTAGAAATGATTTCACCTGAAATGCATTTCAGATTGCTTTTTAATAGCTTTTCCTGCATCCATCAGCCTGTCAAGCTCCCAGGATCTCAAGAACAGTTTCCAATAACAACAGAACATAAAATATACATAATCGTGCCTCATAAGCAGTACTCAAACCACGCTCTTCAATGCCTGTGGATCTCTCTCTTTCTCAGAATTGGCCAGGAATGTCCAACCTGACGCAGCTTGGCCAGTCATTGTGTCTAATGTACAGGGCTTTGTACAGCCGTAGATAACCATTTATTGCCATGACCATGAGGTAAGAAAGCATGCTACCAAGCCACATGTGGGGATATCCACATATATTTCCATGTTTATAATGTTGGATAGCTCATGAATTTTATGTACATAGACAAACGCATCTCCAGAAACACATTACACATATCCATATACACACAATTCACACACACACGCACACACATCTGTGCTACAGAAACAGCACTCATGTTAGAAAATAGGTGAAGGAAATTATCAGAAATAGAGAGTAAACGTGGGCCCCATGTTTGCGGGAAGCGCCACAGTAGTCTGTCTCAGTGCCCATGAGGCCAGATAAGTTCATCTTCACTTTGCCACTCTATTGGTGATTCTGTTTTTTTTTTTTTAAATCTTTATTAACTTGAGTATTTCTTATTTACATTTCGATTGTTATTCCCCTTCCTGGTTTCCGGGCCAACATCCCCCTAACCCCTCCCCTTCCCCTTCTGTATGGGTGTTCCCCTCCCCATCCTCCCCCCATTACCTCCCTCCCCCCAACAATCACGTTCACTGGGGGTTCAGTCTTGGCAGGACCAAGGGCTTCCTCTTCCACTGGTACTCTTATTAGGCTATTCACTGCTACTTATCCAGTTGGAGTACAGGGTCAGTCCATGTATAGACTTTGGGTAGTGGCTTAGTCCCTGGAAGCTCTGGTTGCTTGGCATTGTTGTACATATGGGGTCTCAAGCCCCTTCAAGCTCTTCCAGTCCTTTCTCTGATTCCTTCAACGGGGGGTCCGTTCTCAGTTCAGTGGTTTGCTGCTGGCATTCGCCTATGTATTTGCTGTATTCTGGCTGTGTCTCTCAGGAGAGATCTACATCCGGCTCCTGTCGGCCTGCACTTCTTTGCTTCATCCATCTTATCTAGTTTGGTGGCTGTATATGTGTGGGCCACATGTGGGGCAGGCTCTGGATGGGTGTTCCTTCTGCCTCTGTTCGAAACTTTGCCTCCCTATTCCCTGCTAAGGGTATTCTTGTTCCCCTTTTAAAGAAGGAGTGAAGCATCTGCATTTTGGTCATCCTTATTGAGTTTCATGTGTTCTGTGCATCTAGGGTAATTCAAGCATTTGGGCTAATAGCCACTTATCAATGAGTGCATACCACGTGGGTGATTCTGTTTTTAAAAAATCCTTATAGACTGCTCTTTGCTCTCACTAAGGGAAGTGCTCCCTGACTCCTGATTCATGTACACTCACCTGACTAGTTTCATTACATCCCTGTTTCTGGACCACAGATTTCACTTCAGACCAACCAATGAGCCTCTGATGTGAGGTCTGAGCAACAGCGTGTGTGAAGCACACAGAACATTCCAACACGGAGTTAGTGTTCAGAGCCCCTGGGCAGGAGGCACCTAATGAACTGTCAATTTTGCTATTGAATTCCACCAGCAGCACTGCTGTTTTAAAATTCCAAACGGTCATTGTTCAACATTTGCCACCCAATATGGAATATAAAACACATGCTCTCAGTTCACTTAATAGCACAAATAGTATTATTCGATCAATTGATCTACCTACTCTGATAATGTCACTACTCTGGATAAAGCTCACAGTGGTTTGATTATATCCATATAAATGTTTCGTCTTCCTATTTCTGTCCACGGTGTTCCCATGTTTTTCATGCTTGCCTGCTATTCTCCTTATCCAAGTTTACTATCATCGTTGTCAGTAAGTTCACAACTAGTTATGATAGGAAGAATGAGTCTCTAGAAAAGACTCTCCATTCAATTACCTTTCTTCTGTGAAACAAAGCCCTGTCTGCTGGAGGTGGTAGCACTCATATTGAAGGTGGTGGAAATCAGAGATCAGGCATAATGTGTTACAATGGAGAGACAGGTACTGCACAAACTACCATGCATATATACACATCGTTGCCACCTTAGAATCTCTCTCTCTCTCTCTCTCTCTCTCTCTCTCTCTCTCTCTCTCTCTCTCTCTCTCTCTCTCCCCAGCTGGTCACCATCTTTCTCTGAAACGCATGTTCACTTGATATTATATGGTGAAGGTTTTGAGCAGGTTTGATATTCGTGTGCATAACAGAAAATGACAGGGGTTCTTGGACCTGTCAGACAGGACTCAAAGGACACTAGGGGACATTGAAGATGTTTCTTTGTGCTCTCAAGTCTTGGGGCTCATGCATCATTTCTTTAGTTCTGGCTTCCTCTGGATCTTTAAAATTTGCTTTCATTTCCTAAAATCTTCAGCTATTTGGAGCTCTCACAACACAACTAATCATTTTATTCAGCACAAATTATATATATTGTTAGCTCTGGGATATTTTTCTAAGCTAGTAGGAAGCTAGTCTTCTAATTGGACAGCTCTTTAGTCATGTGTAATAAGCAGAAGTCATCTCTCTATCATATATTTGCAAGTTTCCCATTTTATATGTTCCCTGCTGTACTTATGTTCCCTCAACAGATTCAGTGCTTAATTTCCTTTCACAGAGAATAGAAAGTTTCACAACCTCCCTAGTTATGAAATTTTATTAAGGTACCACACTTTTTTTTACAATGACTCATTATTCTTACACACATATGACAAATTCAAGCCTACCCAAAACTCCAGTAATTGTTGATTAGAAGAGGGATAATGTAATGAACCTAGATCCATGAGAAAGTCTAAAATCTAAACCTTAATGGCATTGGGCACATTCCAAGGTTAGTACTTAGACACACACCAAAATTCAACACAAAAGAGGTTGAATAGGGTTTCCATATTTAAGATGTGTTGGATTTCAACTGACAGGATATACAGAAGTGCAATGGGAATGACTGTAGGCAGTAATTGCAGTAAATCATGAATACATTTCACAGGCAACCACAAGTTTGGTGCTTGGCTGACCCAAATATTTCCAGTTTCATTTGAATGAAATAATTGTGTGAAGTAAATGGAATGTTTCCAATGATAAGTGTAAACCCTGGTACAGATATTTATTCCAGTCCTGTTCAAACCATGCACAATGAGCAACTACTGCCCAATACATGCAGAATGCCATGCCAATGTGCATTTGTGTGACCTCGTATCTGTTTGGAGAGAGTGGACGAAGAAAAAGAACTGAAAATAGATTAAAAACAGAACAGAACAAAAACTCTCAAACAAGCTGACTTCCACATGGAAAAAAACATATACTATATGTTACAATATTTTTAGTCTCTTAAAATTATATTTTTCAATTTGTTAGTTTGAAAATTTTTATTTTTTGACATAGGAATAGGGTAATATAAATAGCGGATAATTGAAATAGGGTCTAGTCTGAAGCTAAGAACATTTTTACTTTTTTGTCCAATAAAAAGTGACATGAGATTCTAGAACTGTCAAAGATTCAATAACAATCTCACTCCAGAGAAAATGGGTATGCTCCAGAGTACAAGGGTGTATATCAAAATCTATTTGAACTAATTTGAAAAAATATCTCCAGTTGCCCTTTTTGTTTAGTAGAGTTGATTTTTAGCATCTGTTTGTTCTGTCTAAAACAGTTTGTGATCAAATTCTTTGTGTGTTAAAGTTAGAATACCTCTCAGTTACATGGATTTTTTTCACCTACCAAGTCAAGCACATAATATGTTTTAATATAATTTTTTCATATGGGAATTCTGGAATTTTACTTTGTTATCTGCCATAATATTTGTTTTTTTCTAATCTCTATAGCTGTACAACACTATTCTCATCCAAAGCAAGAGACAAGTTCACGTCTTTTCTAGACGTCATTACCTGGTATCTACTGCCTAGCACTGAGTTCTCTCTTGGTGAGAGTGGTATGTCCAGTGGTTAGCTATGCTTACATGAGATTTGTTTGGGAAGGAGGTCTCTGTTAACACTGTGTACTGTGCCTTTCATCGTTCAACAAAGGAACTAACATAACAAGCTGACAAACCCTATACTTGTTTGTTTCTGCCTACTTCAGTTTATCTAACTCAGAAACAGCATACAACATAACCAAAAATATCATTGCAATGTATTCTTTAATATATTGCCTAAAGTCTTAGTATGATAGAAGAATGTTTTCCTTCATTATGCCTTCAATACATTTAATAAACTCAGGTCTTTGGAAGTCAGGTCTTTGAAGATCTGGTAATCTATATTGGACATTATTCGATACACATTCTTTTCTGTCCATTTTAAGCCTTCTTTAAGTATACTCTCTTTGCCAGTGTGCAGAAACCTTAATTCATACTTGTTTGATATTTTATATTCATGTATTTATCTCCCAGTTAGAACATAAATTCATCCAAAGTCAGGATGGAATATGCTTTCCCCTTTTGACAGCAACTTCTCCCTGATTGAGAAGCACCTACCTGCCACTAGGGAATCCAATCACTTTTCACTGTAAGTAACATTCACATAGACCAGGAAGTGTGATAGCGCTTCAGAGGCATAGCGAGAAGAAAGTGTTAATCATTTTAAAGTATCACAAACCTAAAGCTTTAAAACTCACTCTATCCCTTTAATTTGTCCAGAAATATCACTTTAGAGCACCACTTGTTATCAGCTTTGACCTGCTTGGTGGAGAAAGGGAGAGAAGAGTGGTATGATACGGTGCTATTTCACAACACACCTATTACAGTAATTCATCTACAGTGTGGAGCCTTTGCCAATGATAAATGCGTGCTCCTGTGGCACAATTTGAATGCTCCTTGGCTTTTTAACAATAAACCTGCCAGAAAAGGTTGCAAAAAGGCACAAGGGAGAGAGAAATTTTAGTTGAGGAATGAAACTAACCAAGAAGCATAATTTTATTTATTTATTTTTTTATTAACTTGAGTATTTCTTATATACATTTCGAGTGTTATTCCCTTTCCCGGTTTCCGGGCAAACATCCCCCCCCCCCCCCCCCCCCCTCCTTCGTGTTCCCTCTCCCCCCCCCCCATTGCTGCCCTCTCCCCAACAGTCTAGTTCACTAGGGGTTCAGTCTTAGCAGGACCCAGGGCTTCCCCTTCCACTGGTGCTCTTACTAGGATATTCATTGCAACCTACGAGGTCAGAGTCCAGGGTCAGTCCATGTATAGTCTTTGGGTAGTGGCTTAGTCCCTGGAAACTCTGGTTGGTTTTTGCTGTACATATGGGGTCTCAGCTCCTTCAAGCTCTTCCAGTTCTTTTTCTCTGATTGTTCAACAGGGGTCCTGTTCTCAGTTCAGTGGTTTCCTGCTGGCATACGCCTGTATTTGCTGTATTCTGGCTGTGTTCTCATGAGCGATCTGCATTCACATTTTGATCATCCGTCTTGAGTTTCATTTGTTCTAGGCATCTAGGGTAATTCAAGCATTTGGGCTAATAGCCACTTATCAATGAGTACATACCATGTATGTCTTTCTGTGATTGGGTTAATCAGGATGATAGTTTCCAGTTCCAACCATTTGCCCATGAATTTCACAAAGTCATTGTTTTTGATAGCTGAGTAATATTCCATTGTGTAGATGTACCACATTTTTCTGTATCCATTCCTCTGTTGAAGGGCATCTGGGTTCTTTCCAGCTTCTGGCTATTATAAATAAGGCTGCATATGAAATAGTCAATGTCTTTTTTATATGTTGGGGCATCTTTTGCATATGCCCAGGAGAGGTATAGCTGATCCTCAGGCAGTTCAATGTCCAATTTTCTGAGGAACCTCCAGACTGATTTCCCAGAATGGTTGCAGCAGTCTGCAACCCCACCAACAATGGAGGAGTGTTCCTTTCTCCACATCCTCGCCAGCATTTGCTGTCACCTGAGTTTTTGATTCTTTTTAGCCATTCTCACTGGTGAGGTGAAATCTCAGGTTGTTTTGATTTGCATTTTTATGACTAACGATATGTTGAACATTTTTTTAGGTGTTTTCAGCCATTCGGCATTCCTCAGCTGTGAATTCTCTGTTTAGCTCTGAACCCCATTTTTTAATAGGGTTATTTGCCTCCCTGCTGTCTAACTTCTTCAGTTCTTTGTATATTTTGGATATAAGCCCTCTATCTGTTGTAGGATTGGTAAAGATCTTTTCCCAGTATCTGTAGCTTCTTTGAAGAGATTTTTGTTCACAGTGGACGGAGATTTTATGATTAAGAAAGAAAGAGCACAATTTCCATTTAATATTCCACCAGCTTCTCATATTCTTAATTTTGCATGTGTGCTGCCTTCTAAAATTATCTCCATATAAAAAACATAGTGTCTTCCTTATCGCTTAAAGTCTAAATCTGTCAGGAAAATGACGCCATTTATGGCATTAGAATTCTTTGTAAGATCTCAGGCTGGCTGTAGAAAATTGTAGTAAGTATTCGCTCTCTGATGTTTTAATATGAAAAGGATCTCAGGTGGAAGTATAGCCATCCGGTTCTCAGGCCACTACTATGCTTTTTAGTATCCATTAAATGTTACAAGTCTCAGCTACAATCACAGTGGGACTAATGAATAGTAACATTCACTGACAACAGTGTACTCAAGCCTGGATAAGACGCTCGTGAGGTTAAAAAGGTATACAGCAGACACTTAGCCTGAAAGAAGTTTTTCTGACTTGGTGAAAGGCAATTATATGTGAAACAAATAGCCATAAAACAATATAGAAAGGCGCACAATACTTACTTTGTCCACGATTGAGAAAAGACAAATTGTGTGAAGGTTCAATTCCTCAGGAAAGTGTTAGAGTAAATTGAGCTGTAGCGAAGTAGCTGTCTGACTCTACAGTTTAGACAAGGCAAGGTGGGAAGTTGAAACAGGAATGGTAGTTGGATGGACGTAAATAAATGAGCACACATAGGAACAAGGTACGTTAGAGCTTGGGATTTTGTCTGGGTCATTTGATTGGCACACTCAAGTTAGAGAAAGACTTTTATAGGTTTCCATGAATTCTTTATAGTCGGATAAGAACAAGAACATTGTGGGCTTTTCTCTTTGTCCCTACTCACTTGTATGTAGTGGCATCCATTATTCTATAAATATGTTTGAATGGAAATAGAATTACATCACAACCCTTCTCTGTACTTCCCCCAGTCCATCCCAGCTTCTTTTCTTGAACCCCGCCCATGTCCTGCCCTCGAGTTAAGTTGGTAGCCTTGTTTTCACTTGATTATCATTACAGTACTCTCATTGCATGCATATATTTATGTGTATGATGTATTTAAAAATATACGTGATATATAGGAAGTCGTAGTTTCAGTGGGAAGATGCAAGTGATGGAAATATAGGAGCAAAGAAGGAAAGAATATAGATATAATGCTTCAAGTTTTCATTATTTTATGTGTTTGTAAAACTTAAGCAACTAAATTAATAGCTTTACTAGGGTCTATGGGAATTATCTTTACATATTACCAGAAATATTTTCATCATGGGGTTAACATGGGGTGTCAGGAGGGGAGTGCAGAATTAAAGGAAGCCTGGATCTGGGTTTTTGACTGCATGGTTTTTACACTTTCTTGCCTTAACCGGTTTCTCCATGTCCTTGTTGCACACAGCTCCTTTGGGCTCATCCATCTCATTTTGGATGCTGTTTAATGGGACATTATGATCTGTTGTAAAATGTCCTTTGCTGTATCCCTCAAGATCCTTCACTATCTGCCTCTGATACGCTGTTCATTCTTGGATTTCCACTCTTTTCTGTGCATCAGGACTTGGCTATAGTGTTCTCCACCCTTTCAAGCTTTTTGTGGTGTTGGGCATTTTCAAATTCTCATTTGGTGGAGTCTTTCTTTGGCATACTCCAAACAGATAGAACAGCTTTGCTATTGACCAAAGACAGAGTGTTCTCCCTTGCCTACTACCCTAGAATCTGCTGGCATAGCCCTGTGGTGGCACAATTAAGGTTATCTAAGCACTTGCTCTGCATTAAATGTTATGTAAGGGCAGATACTATATAAAGTAGAAATGTAAAAGAGAATAAAATCTGAGTTTATGTTCAATCAAGTATTGACATCATAGGATACCACCAACTATGTGCAATCAACTATCAGAAACATTGTGACCTATTAGTCACAATGCCCACAGGTTGCATTAGTCACAGTCATTAATGCCCACAGGTTGCAGAAAAGGTAGGTAAGATGACCCTTTCTGGCATCCATAAAACAGAATAGGTTCAAGGCACATACACCTGTGTATTGTTTTAAAACTCAGCTCACACTTTTCTCATCTCCTCTGAAACATTACACTGCACATGCCTTCCCTCCTGGAGTCCTGCAGCTGTTTGGAAGTGCATGCAACTTAAGAAGCTCTCATTAATATGCGATATAACCTTCATCATTATGGGGCAAATTATGGATGCGATGCATGGAATATACACTGCTTCTGTGTTTGATCTCCTAGTCGGAAGTATGTAGGAATACTCACCAGTAAATTGTTACTCTCTAAGTAGCTTTATAGGGATATGAGAGGGATTCCAAAGACTCACAGATATTATCCCCACCTTCCTGTCTCCCAGTTTTATTCCAGCAGTCCTTTCATGTAACTGCAGCTCCTTTTGCCACTGTGTATTCAATAGAATTTAGTCTTCTAAAGTGCTAGCATATACCCTGAATTGCTACTTGAGATTTAAGGTGGTATCTGTTAACTGAGCTCCTCATGTTAAACATTAGTGTCTTTTAAGTACAAGTCTCTTGGGGTGGTCCCAACATTTTAATTTCAACAGGCTTCCCAAGCATCTCTTATACATGCCAAAGTTTGAGAAATATCATTTTATTCAAATGTCATGAAGTCTTCCTCATGTCCCTTTTAAAACAATGCACTCCATCTATAATTAGAAATCCTAAAAACATGTTGATATTTGTCCCCTTTCTCATAGTTTTTATAATATTCTGTCTTTTGTGATACCTTGTCATAATATCAGGATGGATATACTTTTTTTTATTCCCTCTATAATAGACTTGTGCTTCCCCCAGAGGATCCGAACGGAATGTGACTTCTAGGGGATGCTAAATTTTTATCTCCAAGATTGCATGAAATGTTACCCCCAGGCCTCTCCCCTCTTCTTCTGTCAAAACCCCATGAACATAAGCTACAGTGTGACTCCAAAATGCTTGTACCATATTAAAATAAATGAAGTGCTTGGAAAACCTCTTGCTTGAACTAAGCTTAGCTCACAGAATTTGGTCCCAGATAAATAGTTGACTCAGGATTTTTTGTTCTCTGTAAATCTCCTTATCAGCAGAAGGCTTATTTTTGAAACTCGTGGGCTCAGTGTAGTGAAAAGTAGTCACTTGAATCAAGAACTAAAGCACTATTCATGGTTCAGGTCATAAAAATTACCTCTGTGTCTGTCATTGGTGAATCATTTATGATGCCCTTAGTACAGTGTGAATTTTCAAAAGGTTAGCTTTGGATGTTCATTTTTAGAATGCAGGTTTATTTGCTTAGAATATGTCAAGCTACATACATAGCATTAAAGAAAAAAATCACTGTTTAATTTTTCTTCCACAAAATCCAAGTGAATAAATGAAGCAAACTCAAATCAAAGACCAGAAACATGACTTGAACTCCAATTGTTCTTGTTTGGAAGCAATTACAGTGAAACATTTCCTTGGTATTTGGTTTGTTGGAAATCAATATATAAAACCCAACCTTTGCCAATATGTGTGTCTGTGGACCAAAATGATTTACATGACCTTAATAATTTACCTTTTTTGTCAACATTGAACAATCATGATGCTATTTGATTTAAAAACAAAAGTAAAATCCAGTAAAACATAAGCACTGGTGTGTGTGTGTGTGTGTGTGTGTGTGTGTGTGTGTGTGTGTGTGTGTGTGTGTGTGTGTGTAAATTAACACACATATACATTATATAATAGAACTACTGATTAACAAATTATAGAGGTGAATTTCTCAAGGCTTGCTGAAAACAGTGCAGAAATTTTAATTAGCATTCAGTACTGCATTCAAATAAGACATTAGACATATATTAATGAAATTAATACATTATAATAGAGTTGCTAAATATATCATAAAAAGTACATCATGCACACATTCACAGAGGTGGGGTAGATAGATACATTTGAATATTTGTTGATACATGTTTTCTCAAGTGAAAGGGGAAGAAAGCATTTGGACAAGAGCATTTTAGGTCTGAAAATTTTACAAAAGTCTAAGATTCAAATAAAACCTAACTATACTTTTTAAATTCAAAAGAGATATGGCCTAGTAGGATGCAACCAAAAAGTGATAAATTGCAAAAAGGAGAGAGAGATAAAAATAAATTGTCAAATTTTATCAAACACACGTTTATTTTTAATGTATTAATTGTTTTATTAAAAATCAAGTTTTCTTTGGGTTGGGGAGATAGCTCAGTTGGTAAAGCACTTTCTGCACCATCATGAAGACCCGAGTTGATTCCCGGGACCCATCCAAATAGCTGGGTATGAAACTACAAACTTGCAAACCAGTCATGGGGAGGCGGGAACAAGAGAATCCATGGGGCTGTCTGGACAGTTTAGCTTAGCCTAATCTATGATCAAGCATACAATTATAAATAAAACCATGATCAGGTATATTTGCTGTGACACTTGACTCTCACAAAGTATCTTAGTACTTTACTCCAAATTCTTCACACAAACTGTCCTAGGTTAGTTTTATCTCCTGTACATTTGGTTTGCATCCGTACCTCCCCATCTCCCCCACCCTAGGGTCTTTTTCTATCTCTGTGTTTGTCTCCTCTCTCCCTCTGTCTCTGAGCCTCTCTCTCCCCCATCTCTCCTCTCGCCCTAACTCTGGTCATGGTTCTACAATGAGTGGGTGCATTGTTTGTGGGTGCCCATCCATGTAGATGCATGCAGATGGTCAGAGGTTGATCTTGAGAGTTCAATGCTCCTCATGAGCTGTTGACATTTTATTTATTTATTTATTTTAAACCAGTATCCCTCACCTGGACTTGGAGATCATCTATTTGTCTAGATAGGATGGTGTGTCTGGGATCCAACTAGTTCTGCACCTCCAATTCTGGGATTCCAAGCATAAGCCACCTTGCAAGGCTTTTAAACAATTTATTCTTTAATCGTTTTACAGACTTTGTCCTCCGACTGGTGCACCCTCTGACTGTTCCACATCTCAAACCTCCTCCCTCAATGCCCTATCTCCATGGGGATGCTCCCACCCCTCACCACCCCAGATTTCCTTCCGACTCCCTGTGGCCTCAAGTCTTTTGAGGGTTAGATGCATTTTCATTGACTGAGCCTAGACTCAGCAGTCGTCTGCTGTGCATGTGTTGGGGGCCTTATATCAGCTGATGTATGCTGCCTGGTTGGTGGCTCAGAGTCTGTTGGATCTTGTGGGTCCAGTTTAGTTGTGACTGCTGGTCTTCCTGCTGGTCACTGTCCTCAGCTTCTTCCAGCTTTTCCTTAATTCAATCACAGAGATCACCAGCTTCTGTCACATGATCATCTCTACAGATGCTGAAAAAACATTTGACAAAACAAGACATTCCTTCATGTTAAAAGTATTCGAGAGATCAGGAACTCAAGTCACACACCTAAACATAATAAAAAGCAATTTACAGCAAACAGCAAATAGCAAACTAAACGGAGAGATATTTTTGAAGCAATCCCACTAAAATTAGGGCCAAAACAAGGATGCCCACTCTCGCCATATCTATTCAATATAATACTCGAAGTTCTAGCTAGAGCAATAAGACAACAAAAGAAAATAAAGGGGATACAAATGGGCAAAGAAGTCAAGGTATCACTATTTGTCTATGATATGATATTACACATAAGCAACTCCAAAAATTCTGTCAGAGAACGTCTACAACTGATAAACAACTTCAGCAAACTGGCTGTATATCAAATTAACTCAAATAAATCATTAACCTTCTTTATGAAAATGATAAACAGGCTATGAAATTAGGGAAGCATCTCCATTCGCAATAGTCACAAATAATATAGAATATCTTGGGGTAACTCCAACCAAATAAGTGAAAGATTTGTATGACAATAACCTCAAGTCTCTCAAGAAAGAAATTGAAGAAGATCTCAGAAAATTGAGCCATCACCCATGCTCATAGATTGGCAGAATTAACACGGTAAAAATGGCCATGCTACCAAAAGCAATCTATAGATTCAGTTCAATCCCTAACAAAATCCCAACACAATTCCTCAAAAACATGGAAAGAGTAATTCTCAAATTCATGCAGAAAGGTAAAAAACCCAGAATATCAAAACAATTCTTAACAATAAAAGAAGTTCTGGGGGAATTGCCGTCCCTGACCTCAAGCTATACTACAGAACCATAGTGATAAAAAAAAAATTGTATGGTATTGGTACAGAGACAGACATGTTGATCAGTGGAATAGAATTGAAGACCCAGAAATAAAACCACACACTTACCGATACTTGATGTTTGACAAAAATGTCAAAAATATACAACAGAAAAGGGAAGCATCTTGAATAAGTGGTCCTAGTTTAACTGGCAGTCTGCATGTAGAAAAATGAAAATAGATGTATATTTGTCACTTTGAACAAAACTCAAGTCCAAGCAGATCAATGACTTCAACATAAAACCAGATATATCGAATCTAATAGAAAAGAAAATGGGAAAGAGCCTTGAACTCATTGGCACAGGGGGAAATTTCCCAAACAGAACTCCCATGGCTCATACTCTAAGATCAAGAATTGGTAAATGGGACCTCATGAAACTGGAAAGCTTCTGTAAAGTAAAGGACATAGTCAATAAGACAAATCAGAATCCTACAGATTGGGCAGAAATACTTCACTAACCCCACATCCCATAGAGGGCTAATATCCAAAATACATAAAGAACTCAAGAAGCTAACCATCAAGAAACCAAACAACCCAATCAGAAAATGGGGTATAGGACTAAATACAGAATTCACAACAGGAATCTTGAATGGCTGAGAAACACTTAAAGAAATGTTCAAAGTCCGTAGTGATCAGAGAAATGCAAATCAAAATGACTCTGAGATTCCACCTTACCCCAATCAGAATGTCTAAGATGAAAACTCAGGTGACAGCACATGGTGGCGAGGATGTGAAGAATGGTGAAGACTGCTCTGTTACTGGTGGGATTGCAAACTGCTACAACCACTCTGGAAATCAATCTGGAGGTTCCTCAGAAAATTGGAAATGGATCTACCTGAAGACTCAGCTATACCACTCTTTGGCAAGACCTTATAAGGCTGTTAGGGATCTAACTCCATGTCTTTGGTTTTCAGGGCAAGCACTTTACTGACTGAGCTCTTTCCCTGGCATTCCACACATTTCTAAACGCTTGCTATCTTCTCCTTTCTCCAACTTTAAAAACTCATCCTACATATCTCTACCAAAATTATTTCTTCATTTTTCTACTGTCATGCCACTGAGCATTTACAGTTATTTGCTATTACTTTGTATATAAAATATTAACTTATTTTATTACCAACTGAACTACCCCAGTCATCTACCTTATCATTATTATAAGAAACATGTTATCTAGTGTCCTTCTCATGGTTCATACATTTTTAAATTTTGGAAATGATTACTCATGCTAATTTTCATGGAAATCCTGGAAATCACCTATAATGTTTTTCAGGAGTTGGGTTATGGTGTGGGTTATGGTGACTTCAAATGCCTTTGGCAGCTGTGCTTTGCATCCTTCCAGACATAGACACTAACTTCTAGAGAACGACCGCAATGCAGATACCTCTTCCTTCTACAAGAATGTAAATTATTGGTATTCCAAGCAGTGAAGACCTGGTCTTTGGAAGATGGGTTGATATGATTTTTTTATGTCCTGTTAGCACCCTCATTAGGTAGAAAATCTTGTTAGTCTATGCTAACTCTTTTTTTTCCTGAGTCACACTTTTATCCTTTGGAAATTGTAATGAAAAAAAATTGAATGAGGTTAATATGCCACCATTTTCTTGTACGGGTCCAGAACTTCATGGGTATAGCAATACACTGTGTGTGTGTGTGTGTGTGTGTGTGTGTGTGTGTGTGTGTGTGTGTGAGAGAGAGAGAGAGAGAGAGAGAGAGAGAGAGAGAGAGAGAGAGAGAGAGAGAGAGAGAGAGAGAGTGTGCATGTGTATTTTGTGTTTTGGGATGATCTCCAGTATAAAGTTCCTAAACAAATAAAATGACATTTTAAAATGCCTGTTTAGGAAAAAACAACAAAAGCCAGTTATCTGTGCTGAGTGATAATTTCTGTGGCAGTATCAGAAAACTGCTAAGGAATATTTAGACTTTCAAGAAAATGGGTATTAGTCCAGTGAGGTTATGGGGAGCTAGCATGTCCCAATGAAATGGAACAGAGAGTACAAATGCTGCACTATGTGGACTTCAGAGAAGGGGGCTCAGTGAATGTGAAACAGAATGAGTCTCTGGCATATTAGTTCCAAGGATGGTCCTGGGTGAGTATAGAAGTGTGCTGGCACTGGTGTATCATGATGAACTTCTCATACTTTTCAGGATTGAATTTTTTACAAGAATAATGGATTATTATTGGAGCTGTTGAGTTCTATGATTTCCATTTTACATGGGAAATAATTATACTCTGGTGGATAGTAGCTGAATAATTGATGTAGAATTTTTTCCCCTGGCAGGGGCAAGACAGTGTCTTCTCCACCATCCCTCAAGGCTTCAATAACAAACCAAAGTTAGATTTCAACAAATTTCATTCTAGGGAATGAATGATTTTTGAGGATTGCTGACAGAAGCTTAGGTGATCCTAAAGCAATCAGACAGAAAGATGTGTACCTTGTATAGATAATGACTGCCTGCCTCATGGCTGTGGAGGTCGGACACCTTTCTTAGTCTTTCCCAGTTTATAGACTCAAATCTTTCCTCAAGGTTTGTGGCCATCTGCTATTCAGGCAGAAATGCATACAATTTGCTGGGAAGAGTAGATAGGTACTCAGGAGAAGGTCTCGTACTTCTCTACCCTCCCCTCTGAGAGAATGGCACTAATCAATAATTCCTACTGTAATAATCTTTTGGAAGGAGGTCCTGCGAAGCATTTTAAGTTAGTACCGGTTTGGTTTGGAGAATAGTTTTTTTTAATTGTATATGGAGGCAAGGTATAGGTTGAATTGTGTCTCTCAAAAGAGATCAGAGAGGAAGGTATGTTGAAGTTCTTAACTTACTGATATGTGTGAAAGTCAACTAATGTAGAAGCAACAACTAATGTACAGCCTGCAGTGATTGGTCCTTATTGTCAACTTGATTGCATTGAGAGTCACCTAGGAGAAACACCTCTGGCATATCTGTGAAGGTGTATTGAGAGAGTTATTAGTGATTTTCATGTAATTTAAGGGCGATGATTTTATCATATTTGTGAGCTCAGATTTAAGTGCACACACACACACACACATATAAAACATTTGTATATATTACATAGGCAAAATAATGTTTGTTTATATTTTATTATACTAAAACAGCCATACTTGTATCAATAAGATTAATAAGGTATTATTATTTGTTGCTATATATAATTACTTGTTGCTATATATTAAACCATTTTAAAATTGAAAGAGTTAAAATATGTAATCTTTTCTTTTTCTTTGTGAGGCAGGTTTTTTGTTTAGCCAATTCTGACTTTTCAATCATTATGTAGTCAAGGAAGACTTAAACTTCTAATCCTCCTGTTTCCACACTCATAGTGCTGGGATCATAGGTGTATCGCACCACACCTGATTTATACAGTATTGAGATCAAACCCAGAACCTTCTGCATGTGTTTTAAGTGCACACGTGTATTCAAGCATGAAGTTCAATGGTAAAGAGCTTAGATTGGTAGGGCGATATGAGAAGTGCTCTGGCAAGGGGCCAGTTGCCCTTTCCCTATTTCTCATTGTAGTGAATCAAACCACAGCCCTCAGGTTTTCCACGCTGACTAGAAATAATACACTCTATCTTTCCCCACCAGAGAGAACAAACTCAAAGAAAATGGATTAGCCCAGTTTGTTCATTCTGGGGCTCAAATGCCTGATAAGGGTTTATTCTTTTTCATTAATTGGAGCATAAAGCACACCATTGTGGGGAGTCATAGCAGCCATAATTTGAAGTGTGTGGTTGCATTGGCCCACCAATCAGAAAGCAGAGATTCCTAAACACTAAAGCTCAGCACGCTTTCTCCTTTTACTCATTCCAGGACCACAGCCCTCAGAATATTGCTACCCATATTTATAATGGGTCTTTCCACTTAAGTCAACACAATCTATAAAATCCTTCAGAAACAGACTAATATTTTTCTGCTGACTGGATTCTAGATCCTGTCTACTAGACTATAAATATTACACATCGTAAGTGTACTTTTTATGAACATGGCATTTAAAGGAATCGTGTTTTAAAAATCATTTCTTTGATTTTAAAGACCATAATATAATTATATCCTTTTCTCATTGCTTCCTCAAAATCCTTCCATATACCCCTCCTTTAAAAATCATGGCCTCATTTTACCTTAGTTATTTTTGCATACATATAGTTGTATGAAAAAATGTAGTGTATTCCTAAACATTTAAATATAATCTTCTCTTTCTGTATAATGCTGCTTCTATATACATTTTCAGATCTACCATTGTTATTATGTAACTATGGAGTAGATTTTAAATGATCTTCTATAGTTGGTTCTCATAGGTTCATGGATGGATCATCATGTAAAATGTATTCAGTCTAGCTACAAAAGTTCCTAGTCTTTAAGTGATCCAACATTTCTCAAGAGTGTTATATGTGTTCTTCTACCTCTGAGTCCCTATAGCATCAGAAAACCAGTTACAGAATTCCAATGTACAGAGCAATCATGCTCATTCCAAATTGGAGAAATGGGAGCATATTAAAGAAATATTGGACCAGATCAAGAATAAAACATAGCAAAGAAAATACAAAATCCCACAGAAGTGATGCATAAATTCAAGCACCAAAGATTTTTGGGTAGCCCCATGCTCTGTGCTGTATGGAGCACACATTTCCTTTTACTTGAACTAGATATTCTTGCATGCAACTTTCCTTACTAGACGTCTACTCTCCTGGCATTTTCAACATCCTTGGGTGTTCACTGCAACTTAAGCTTCACCTTTACAGCCTCACACAGTGGTCTCCTGTGACATCCTTCAAGGGAATATAAATTTGTTTAATACTGACGACTCTCAGCAGATTTGGGAACTTTAGCACAAGCCTCATCACCCTTGCAACTTTCATGCCTATATAACATTCTACATGGACTACACTTAAATTCTGCTGTCAGTTTACGATGTGGTCTACTGTGCTTGGACCACAGCTGGCTCAGTCTGTGTGCCTTCTGGGAATCACTCCCTTAGGAAGTATGATTTCAGCAGAAAATTCCCCTAACATATTTTACTTCAGAATCTCTCCTTCTAAAGGAATGTGAGTTTTCATAATAAGAAGCATTCTATGGGTAGGAACACTCACCTGGGAGCCTTTCCTATTTTCCCAGTAGAGAGTAAGAGGCTCTTTCTAATAATGTTAATCTCTAATCAATGCAGTTTACTTTCTTGGCACAGGCTTTGGTTGCAACTTTCGATTTTCTCCTGTCTTTACCAGACAAAATGGTTTTTGTGCTTCTCTGCTCCCCTTCTTCTCTTTTTCTCACTTTAGACTTAAGAGCTGGCACAATGATCACGCTGAACCCCTACTACTATCTGGGTTTGAGATTTCCTCCATTTTGAATTTCCTGTGTGGAGTGTAAATTCTCAGGTCACAGGCAGAATGCAGCCTCTAGTTGTATTGCTGTTGTTTCTATAACTCAACATGAATTGACTTTAGCTCAGTTCCTGGTGGAGTTATTCTTCTGGATGCAACACTCCTGCCTTTCAAACACCTACCGGATTAGCTCATTAATCTCTGCTTGCAATGTTCAAATGTCTTTTCTCGTTTGATATCCTAAGCTCTTCTGCAGTTTTTTTATTTTAAACCAGTTTCAAAAATCTAAGAACGATATGATCAGGTTTATTATAACAATGGGCCCACTTCTTAATAGCATTTTTAAGAATAAATCACTTTTATAATTTTGATGACCCAATGCCCAGTCGGAAACATCTTAAAAACTGAAGGGTTTGGGTTTTGTTTTTTTGTTTGTTAGTTTTGTTTTGTTGTTTGTTTTTGGCTCAGTGTTTGGGGAGACACAAGAAAAGTAATCGCAGAAAGAAGTGAATGCAAATGGACTTATTTTACCTATATTTAGGGAAGGTGGGGTTAGGTACATAGGCTAGTATTTATCTATTTGCTTTGTTTATTCACTTTAGGACTTCACATTATGGGGCTGTAATCAGAGTGGTCCTTCCACTTAATTTATCCCAATCACACAGAAAACACAGTTAGACATGTCTAGAGATGTCAATTGTAGATCCTGTCAAATTGACGACCACGATACTACTGATCATTGTATGTTAAATAGCTACACAGAATCTCATATGTAGTAGGTGTTTATTATGTAACTTAGATACACACACAGCATCTCAGTTCATTGGACAGAAACAGAAATCGTAAAAGGGCACTAAATCCTTTTAGAATTATTTTGTAGACTTGTGAGATTTTTTTTTCTCTTCAAATTTACAAGAAGTGACATGTGAGAGACATGTAAATTGGGGTCATAACCAAATAACTCAATTTGCTTCAAAATGCATTTTGATTGACTCATTCACTAAGGCATGAACGTTTTCCTTTTCTTCTTAAAACACAGTATTGAATTTCAATTGTTTTCAGAGATATGTTGTCATGTTTCATACAATCCAGACACTCTAGAGTGTACAGAGCTCAATTGTAGTTTTATACTCAAAAGAAAATATCTTAGATTTTCAATTAATTATCAAACATAAAAGAACACGACAAGCCAAAGTTATGATTCAAATAATAGAGGAAACTAAGGAATGATCCTGCTATAAGTTTGGTGAGTTAGTTATATTTTTAAATGCATATACTGTTTTGATTTATAATGACCTTTATTGTGAGGTGGATAATTCCTTGGGGGAAGCAATAGAGTGTTTTGAAATACTAATGTTTGATGTTAGTATAAGGAGACAATTATAAAGCCAGCTTCAAAATTCCCTAGGATGAATGTAGTTCTGACACAAAGGGTCTGTTAAGACATTTCAATGTTGCCCTCCTTAAATTGTAAGAAAGTATCCTGCTGTTTGCTTTTTACATAAGATAGTCATTAAATGTAGATTATCTTTCAAATATAAGTCAGAGATTAATGGATAAAACCATAGCAATGTATTAAATAAGTCTGATGATACAGTTGACAAACAGCTGCAGCACAAATATCCAGGAAATAAGAATGATTGGAAACTGATTAATGCCTAATTGATTTGAAGGGAAAAAAAGCTTACCTAAAGAAAAAGACATTGTAGTGAAGATATATTATAATACTTAAGCATCGTGCTTTGATAATTTTCCTTGGAATACAGATACTGAAAATGTTTACATGTTACTGTCTTAACATTTTTGTGTTCACCACCTTTTCTACGAATAGTAAGATTCAGATCCCAGTTCAAAGAAGAAAAAAAGAACACAGCTGTGCTTCTGCCTGCTCCTTTCCACCTGACCTAAATTGAAACTATAAGGAAAGCTAGATGCCGAGGGAAGAAATGTTCTAGCATTAGTATGGTATAGAATTTTTTTTCCACTGTAAGTAAATACTTGACTCTCCAGGGCTTAAAATCTCTCAAGAAAAATTACTCAACCAGAGAATCAGTTAACGTTTTTAAGAGGAGGGCACTGCCCAGCTGTTCTCATCCTCAGGGGACAGGACTGGAAGAAATAGAGTTACACAGGAAATGGAAAGTTATAAGGAAGCAAAGGTCCCTGGTGACAAGGTTGATAGAAGCCTAAAGGGCTCAGGCTTCACCAAGTGTTAAGAGTGATCCAGTGGATGAGAGCAAGTCTGTAATTTGAGACAAGTCCTGACTCTCTACCCTCCTCCGCCAATTTTGTGCCCTTGGAGACTTTCAAGGTCTCTAGACTCTCTTGTATCAGTCATTTTGTTTTGTTGTTGTTTTTGTTGTTGTTGTTTGTTTGTTTGTTTTAATAAAAGAAGGCAAGAAGGAACAGTATTTAAAGCTACTATTTAGAGCTGTTTTGAAGACTACAAATTACTTCTATGAAATCCTTGATATATAGTTGATGTCAATAATTAGTTGTCGTAATTATTATCTCTACCCGTGCTTTAGGGATACTTGACTCACATCGATTCAAGGTGATATTAATAACTATGATATCACCAAACTTTACTTGAAATGAAGATCACATTGGTGAGGTAATATAACTAGTAGTTCTTATAAAAACATAAATATCAATGGTTATTTATCTTTAAAAATAGGAGAGAGAGAATTTGTAACGTTTTCTGGAGGAAGAATTTCATTTTTTCTTCCTGGCATTTCATAATGTGCTTCTGCCCATATCCTTGCATCCTAATTTACAATCATAACATGCTAATTTTATGCTTGTAATCTTAGATTAAATTAAGTGCCAGGATTTTAGAAATATAAATGACAAAATATATTTTTTCAGAGTATATTTATATAGACATAAATATTTCCACTGATCTTAAATTATATTCATCTCACATATCTAAAACTTCATCACACCTTCCTATGTTTGGTCTTTTCATGGTATTATGCTTAAAAGAACATATTTTCATTTATCCATTTTAATATTAATTATGGAATTTTTGGAAGAACACTAAAACATTTTTAGTTCTTTTAAGTTCCCATCTTTTTGCTTGCTCGTACTAGAATAAGAGATAATTCTGTTTACGAATTATACCAGCATACGTCATTGTGCTGAATCCAGAAATGTACACTTTGGAAATTACATGATGCAATATGAGTTTTCAAACCATGAAAATACAAGACATGAATTAGATTATTCAGGAAAGGACATAATGTAACCCAACGGCTTTCCCTAGAAGCTGGAAACCTCTTTGATTTTCATACTGTAGACAGACTCATCTTAGAATGCTTAGAATGCTTCATCTATTCATCGAAGATGGGCTATTCAGTATTTCTCAAGGACAATGAGAGGCAGGGGATCTTCTCCAGACATATATTTTTCACAACCTACTTTGGTAAGGGCTCAGCCTTTCCTCTAGCCTACCACCCACCAGCGGTAGCAAAGAAGAAAGCATACTAGAATATGGGGGAAGTGGACCTGTTTGGAAATAGCTCTTTGGGTCGATCTCATTTTTTGCTCTTTTCAGTCCAGTCTACTAGTAAACACTAAATACAAAAAGCAGCTCCAGGCCAGTCTACTCACCAGACACCACACAGGAATCAGCAATGGAAGGTCAATCCAGAAGAAACCACCAGGCTCACTAATTGTCTGGAGTCCACAGAAGTGGCAAGAAGCCACTGGTGCTTTACAAGAAGCTCTTTAGTGAGGTTCTCTCTATGAAGTCACCACCTGTGAAGCTCAGCAACTCAATATAAAGCCAACCAATGCAAGGATATAGTCAACAAAGACTAATGATGGCGAGTAAGTGAACCAATGTTCTAGCTCCACTGTCTGTGGGGTCATATTTATTTTCTTTCTAAACATCGCCTGTCCTTTCACCTGTTTGCTAGAGCAAAAATTCGGCAGAACATTCTTTCACGTATTTGTGTAAACATTCTTTCACTTGTCTGCCCCAGCAAAACACCACTATAGCCTAACTGAATCCCCAAAGAAACCAGACATTTCTACTTTAATCTTCTACCTGTTGACTAAATAATGACCTTTATTTTCCCTTGTGCAGTTCTCCTTAGCTTCCTATCAGAAATATAAGTGGTGTATATTTTACATTATGCTAGCTAGTAAATGGTATATATTCTTCATAATGCTTACTAGTACTGTTTAAATAGTCATTTCTATTTAAACACAGTGTGCTTTGTATTTTGATATGACTCAAGACAGTTACAGAGAAGAGTGAGACACATCAATGAAAGACTTCCCGAAAAAGTAGGATTTTATTCTCAAGAATTAAATTTTAGGCAATCATTCCTTTATATCTCACTTGTCCCATTTCTCCAACATTATTTCATTTAATGTTTAGTATCATTTTACTTTGAAGTATCTTCTTTTTAAATAATGATGACATAATTATTAATACCTAACTAGGTTCAGATATCCCTGTGTTCCTCCCTTGACTTTAGGAGCATCTTCCAGTCTCTTCAGTGCTACAGTTCACAGGCTACCTAAACAAGCGAATTTAAAATAAATGAGGTGGTGCTTCCCAGCCTTCACCCACCCACCCTCACCTCACCCCACTAGCAAAGGTGAGAGGGAAGGGGTAAAGAACTCAGGGAGGGGGGACCAGGAAGGGAGGGCAGCATTTGGAATGTAAATAAATAAAATAATTTAATAAAAACTTAAAATATAGTTAATCGTAATAATGAAAAATAAAATAAGATGAATGAAGTTCATTTTGGCTCATGGTTCACAAATCCAAGAAGACGATGCTGGCATCTGTTCAAGTTAATAACTGAAGGCTGTTTTAAGTTAAGATGGAAATTGCAAGGCCAAACGTATTCGTGGAAGAGAAAAAGCAAGAGACACAACCTTGAGAGCTTTTGTGGTTACTAACCCAAACCTGAGAATAAGAACTCATGAGAAAGGCATTCATGTCTGTGACAGCTGTGGGGTGGTGACGTATCCCATTCAGTCCTACTTCCTACAGGGGCTGCAGTGAGGACCAACTGTACTCTAAGGTGTGATCGATAAATCATATTCAAACCTAGCCACTGTCCTCTACCTCTACTGGGAAAAGTCCAGTCTTAGTTTCTGTTCCTATTGTTGTGACAACCTACATGACAAAAGCACCTTAAGAGAGAAAGCTAATTTGGGTAACATTTACAGGTTACAGTCCTGTAATCCAAAGCAGAAAGAATGAATATATGCACTTGTATGCTCATCTTGAGCCTTCTCTTTCATTTTGTTCAGGTTTCCAAGTCATGAATACTGCCACCCATATGCAAATAGTTCCTTCCACCTCAGGGAACCCACATGTCTGCAGGCTAGCCTTAACTCAAATTCTTCATTAAGATATCCTTCCTTGGTGATTCTCTATTGTGTCCCACTCAGTAGGCATGCACACACAAATGTATACACTGTATGTGTTCCTATTGTACATTGTCTTTGTGGCCTATTCTCCACCTCTATGTTTTTGTGGCCATGATAACTTGTATAGATACATTCCTCTGTAAGAAGCTAATAGATGTCTAAACTTTAGCATAAAATAGTAAACTATTTCCATTTATTCCATAAATACATCTCTTATTCTTCTTATATTTTTATTAAATTGCTTTTACAATATATTTTGAGTGTGCCCCTCTGCCTTTGTATTCACCCAATTTTATGCTCTCTCTCTCTCTCTCTCTCTCTCTCTCTCTCTCTCTCTCTCTCTTCAATAAAAAAGTGAAAAGTGAGCCAAACAAACAAAAAATCAATTAAACAAAAACTGACAATGTTATATAACCAAGCGACTTTAATGATAACAATATTCTCTATGTATTACTGAAGTCCACTCAGCAGATGTTCTTTTGCTTATGTTCATGTCCCTGAGCTTCATAGAGATAGCATTTCTTTAACTACTTTAAAAATGAAAAAAAAATTGAGTCCCAGAAGAGTTAAAGAGTTCTCCCATGTTGGAAACTGTTGATAAATGATGGCTCAGGCTTGGACCTCAAATAACGGTTATCTACTAAACTTGTCCTGAAGTTGGATGACAGTTTCCTTCACACTTCTTTCATTCTTTCTCTCAGGAAGAGTCCCATAGGCTGTAGATATGTGTGTGGCAAATTGCCTCACACCCCAGATACCAAGTATTCTTACTCAAGGCCTTTCCTTCCCTCTTAAAATCTAGTTAATGCAGTTAGTTCCCCAGCCAATGCAGAACAGCCAGGTGTCTCCCTAGAATTATGGGTAAAAGATGATAGCTGATTCTATTTGGTGTGCTTGTCTCCTGCTTTGGGGTAGCTAAGTACCTGTTCTGTCCAAGAGTAAAACTGTCTTGTCTAGATTTTAAATTTTGAGTAGACGACACTTGATGTAGGACACTCTAATTATGACTCAGACTCTTGTCACCTCAAGACACTGGCTTCTTTGAATAATTCACGGCTTGTAAATACTGCTATTTCATACATACTTGAGGTGTTCGAAGCCAAAAATCACCTGATCCACTGTGAGCCTGGACTTCTGCCCCACATAAAATTTGAGATAATAAATTGGGATTTTAAGCTACTAAGTTTTTGGTCATTTATTATGGCAATAAAAAGGTGCTACTACAGAAGTCCCTGTTCCCACCTACTCATTTGTCTTGCAAAATGACATCTCTGGCTTTGGCTGTATATTAATGGTATTAATTAAGGTCTATTGGCCCCAAGGGGCAAGTAAAACAAAGGAGAATTCTGGACATGTGACTGACTGGAAGACGATGATAATGCATACTGAACAGTATGCTTTCTCTCTGTATGATATATCAGGGAAAAACTCGTTTTAAAGAATACCATGAGTGTGGGAAGGGAGATGAAGAAGGGAATACTTGTGGTCAGAATAGGTAGAAAAAAAATCTATTTTCTATTTTAAAAAGAGATTCATTTAATACATAATTTCTTCTCTGATGCCTCCTTTAAATTTTTTCTGTTGATAAGTAATATTCCTTTCAAGATGATAAAATTTTCAGCAAATCCCAAAAAAGTAACATGAATATATTACTTGAGAGTCAAATCTTAGTCTTTTGGATGCTAGGAAACATGGGAAAGGGTGAGGTATTCACTTACAAGGCATTAGGAAGTGGAGGTGAAGACAAGTAGCTTCAGATCAGATATGAAGCCTCTTTGCCACCTGAGTATGTAATCCTTTTACAATTTTCATAAGGAAGTGATCTCACCCAAGTGTCCTTAACTAGATTTCTTGCTGTCAATTGAAAATTCAGAGCAAGAGAACAAATTCTTAATTTCTACAGGGCCTCTGTTATTTTATCAAAGTTTCTGTAATTCAAATGTTTTGACACAGTTCCATAAAATATCTACTATACAAGAATGTTGAGTTAGCTGTATTAACTCTCTTATATCCCACTTCCAGTTATTCCATTATTCCAAACACCCTTATTGTTACTTTTGCACTGGAATACTTATTGAAGTGAGATCTTTGGATTTTGTAGTATTATAATATTCATAGGCAAAAAAATCATATATTCCCTTGATTGTTTCCTAGAACAGATACAGCTGGATTCCACTAAATATATGTAGAAGTTAATGACAAAATCCCATTATAAAAAAAAATCCAGGAAGGGAATAGGTACAGAAGGTTAGAGGTAGGCTGGTCAATAGGCACAAAACAGTAGGAAGAATAGCTTCTAGAGATCCTGAAATGTAAGGGCAATTATGGTTGGCCAAAATCAGTTTGTTATTTTGAAATATTTAGTGCAGTGTATTTGAACGAATGTTCTCAACACAAAATATGCCATGTACTTGAGATGATAGATGAGTCAATCTAATTTCATTGTGACACATTGTTTACAGGTACTGAGACACTACATTGTGCCCCATAAACATAAATAATTATTATGTTTCAGATGGGATGTATTTAGAAGTTTTTAAATATTATAATAACAGAATTCATTTTTTTATTGGAAGTCTTACTCTGAACATAGTTTAGACAAAGAGAATATGATCGGAAGACATAAGATAGCACAGTGAAGTTTGTCTGTTTCATCTGAACGTAAGGCACTCTGGCCTATGTGACCTCTTCATGTGAATTAAAGAAAGGACTTTTCTTGGGCAATAGGGACCTGAAAAGGTGTCCCTACATATCATCTGTCACTTCATGCAGTGTCCAGTATCTAAGTTACACAGATATACAGTGACAGATATACTTGGACTTAACTTAATTATAGATTACCAAACACACATTACCCTGCCCACACACATACACACTTAAGCCAATTAAATGAAATATCATTTGGCTTTTATAAAAAAAACCAAATTTTCTTTATCTTATAGTTACTTCCAAGCTCAAAATTGCTTCTTATAGTCATATATTGATTGGATGGTGATCAGAGCCCTCTGATTTATAAACTAGGGACATTTCCCCTAGATCTGGCTCTGTTCTCGTCTTTGGTTCTCATGACCCTAGTCTCTAAGAGTATAGTTCTTATTTTGACTTTTGTTTTAGCCCAGGAGAATCATCTTGGTATACTCTGCTATAAGCCACACATTCCCCCAGCCCCCAAACATACTTTAGGAAAAAAGAAAGAATAAAGCCTGCTTTTAAGTGACCTACATTTTGGTATGCATCCAACTCAGAAGCATAAAACAAAAGCAGATTTGATGTGATTTCTTTTGTGTGTAGTTGTGACACAGATACAACTACATACAATATAGGGCAAATTTGACTAAATTTTCTTGAGAAAAAATTCTGAACTCACTAGAGTATAAAAATTATCACAGCATTAAACAATTTGTTTTGTGAAACATAAATGTGCCTATGCAAAACATTATACAGAAATTGGGCATCATTAAATGTTCTTCGTGTACATAAAGAAGGTAGGCAGAGGCAACAGGCCATCCACTACTTTTAAATAGATTTATTAAGAAATATAGGGAATGCACTATTATTTAATAAAAATATCTTGTTACTAGACAGGTAGCATTTTTTTAAAAAAATATTTTTAAAATAATTATTGGGTGGTGGTGGGGGGAGAATGACTAAGCCTTTGTTCTAACCCTGGCAACAGCTGCTCTAAATTCCTTCAGTCATAGGTTTTCTTTTCCCCAAAGTCAATACTTTGGAAATTCTCTTTGCACAATGCATCACGATCATGATGTTTCCATTAGCTGGTCCTCGTGATTTTGTTGCTGCCTCTGACTCCAAGTTAAGGAAGTGAACAGTCTCATAAATGGATGAGAGCATGCCTGCTAGTTTGGAACTGTATTGTTCTGAGTGGCTGGAGGTCAGTTAGTCAGCGCTGATGGGTGATATGGGAATGCCCAATGTTCTTCTGTGCACATATATTAATGAAACTCTATCAGGTCATACCAAGGGACTCCATTAACTGGTGGGACACAGGGATCTGCAGTGAACACCAAGGACTTTTAGAAAGAACCTGTTTTACTTTCACTATTAGAATGTGTAGATGAGTGTATTTGATGTGTTAGACAAATGAAATGTCCTTAAATGCATTCTTTAGATATGTGTGAAAAACAGAACAATATGGTAAAATACTTGAAAAATTCAAACAGTTCTTCTAATCCATGTTTATGTACAGCAATCTCAGTGTTTGAAGATAATCATTATAAGCAATCTTTTGTTTATCACCCCGCCCAGAGAGAGCTGGTCTCCCAGGAGTGCTGTACTCCCAAGTTCACAGGTGAGGCACTTTTGCTCCAATAACTGGCCAAAGAGGGACCTTCCAGGAGACCACAAGGCTCAGGAACTGCAGAGCAACAGGGGACAGGATCCTTCTGGTCTCTATCTGCACCCTGGACTTAAACCTGTGGCACAGGTCTCCAGACCCAAATACTGCCCAGAGAGAGCTGGAATCCTAGGGGTGTTGTTACTCCAAATTTAAAAAGCTCACAGGAGGGACAAGTTCCAGTCAGAGATAGCAAGACCAGCTAACATCAGAGATAACCAGATGGCAAGAGGCGAGCAGAAGAACCTAAACAACAAGACTATTTGGCATCATCAGAACCCAGTTCTCCCATTACAGCAAGTCCTGGATACCTTAAAACACTGGAAAAGCAAAATGTGGATTTAAAATCACATCTCATAATGATGATAGAGGACTTTAAGAAGGACATAAATAACTCCCTTGAAGAAGTATAGGACAACACAGGTAAACAAGTAGAAGTGTTTAAAGAGGAAACACAAAAATTCCTTAAAGAATTATAGGAAAACATAACCAAACAGGTGAAGGAATTGAACAAATCCATCCAGGATATAAAAATAAATAGAAACAATAAAGAAACCACAAAGAGAGACAACCCTGGAGATAGAAAGCCTAGGAAAGAGATCAGGAGTCATAGACACAAGCATCACTAATAGAATACAAGAAATAGAAGAGAATTTCAGGGGCAGAAAATGTCATAGAAAGCATTGACACAATAATCAAAGAAAATGCAAAATGCAAAAGGCTTCTAACCCTAAACATCCAGGAAATCCAGGACACAATGGAAGACCAAACTTAAAAATAATAGGTATAGAAGAGAGCAAAAATACACAACTTAAAGGACCAGTAAATAACTTCAGCAAAATTATAGAAGAAAACTTCCCTAACCTAAAGAAAGACATGCCCATAAACATACAAAAAGCCTACAGAACTCCAAATAAACTGGACCAGAAGAGAATTCCTCCTGTCACATAACAGTCAAAACATCAAATGCATAAAACAAAGAAAGAATATTAAAAGCAGTAAGAGAAAAAGATAAGGTAACATATAAAGGCAGATCAATCAAAATTAAATCAGACTTCTCAACAGAGACTGTGAAAGTCAGAAGATCCTAGGCAGATGTCATACAGACCCTAAGAGAACACAAATGCCAGCCCAGGCTACTATACCCAGCAAAACTCTCAATTACCATAGATGGAAAAACCAAGATACTCCATGACAAAACCAAATTTACACAATATTTTTCCATGAATCCAGGCCTACAAAGGATAATAGAGGGAAAACTACAACACAAGAAGGGAAACTGTACCCTACAAAAGAGAGAAATAATCTTCTTGCAACAAACACAAAAGATGATAGCCACACAAACATAATTCTACCTCTAACAACAAAAATAATAGGAATCAACAATCACTATTCCTTAATATCCCCTCACATCAATGGACTCAATTCCCCAATAAAAAAACATAGACTAAGAGACTAGATACTTAAACAGGACTGAGCATTTTGCTGCATACAGGAAATGAACCTCAGTGACAAAAAGACAGACACTACCTCAGAGTTAAAGGCTGGAAAAAAAATTCCAAGCAAATGGTGCTGGTTCAACAGGAGGTCAGCATGTAGAAGAATGCAAATCAATCCATTCTTATCACCTAGTACAAAGCTCAAATCCAAGTGGATAAAGAACCTCCACATAAAGCCAGATATACTGAAACTATTAGAATAGAAAGTAGGGAAGCCTAGAGCACATGGACACAGGGGTAAACAGAACACCACTGGCTTATGCTCTAAGATCAAGAATCTACAAATGGGACCTCATAAAATTGCAAGCTTCTGTAAGGTAAAGGATACTGTCAATAGGACAAAACAGCAACCAATGGATTAGGAAAAGATCTAGACCAATTCTGCATCCAATAAAAAGCTAATACCCCCTTTTGGGGAACTAGAGAAAGGATTGAAAGAGCTGAAAGGGGTTACAACCTCATAAGAACAGCAATGCCAACCAACCAGAGCTTCCAGGGACTAGACCACTACCTGAAGACTATATGTGGACTGACTCAGGTCTCCAACTGTACTCGTAGCAGAGAATAGCCTTGTTGGGCACCAGTGGAAGAGGAAGTCCTTGGTCCTGCCAAGATTGGACCCCCAGTGCAGGGGAATGTCGGAGGGTAGTAAGAGGGGATGGATGGGGGGAACACCCTTATGGACAGGAAACCAGGAAAGGGAATAACATTTGAAATGTAAATAAAGAGATATATCCAATAAAAAAAAAGAAAAAAATGGCTAATATCCAATGTATACAAAGAACTCAAGAAATTAGACTACAGAGAACCAAATGACTCTATTAAAATATGGGGTACAGAGCTAAACAACAAATTCTCAATTTAGGACTACCAAACAGTTGAGAAACACCTAAAGAAATGTTCAACATCCATAGTCATCAGGGAATGCAAAACAAAACAACCTTTGAGATTCCTCCTCACACCAGTCAGAATGGCTAAGGTAAAAACCTCAGGTGACAGCATATACTTGCAAGGATGTGGAAAAGGAGGAACACTCCTCCATTGTTGGTAGGATTGTCATCTGGTAAAACCATTCTGGAAATCAGTCTGGAGGTTCTTCAGAAAATTGGATATAGTACTACCTGAGGACCCAGCTATACCTCTCCTGGGCATATACCCAAAAGATGCTCCAACATCTAACAAGGACACATGTTCTACCCTGTAGCATCCTTATTTATGATAGCCAGAAACTGGAAAGAACCCAGATGTCCTTCAACAGAGGAATGGATTAAAAAAAAATAGTACATTTGCACAATGAGGTACTACTCAGCTATTAAAAACAATGACTTGATGAATTTCTTAGGCAAATGGGTGGAAATAGAAAATATCGTCCTGAGTGAGGTAACCCAGTCACAAAATAGCACGTATGTCCTCACTGATAAGTGGATATTAGCCACAAAGCTCGGAATAACCAAGATGCAGCCCATAATCTACATGAATCTCAAGAAGAAGGAAGATCAAACTGTGGATGCTTCAGTCTTTCTTAGAAGAGGGAACAAAATACTCAAGGGAGGAAATACAGAGACAAAGTAAAGGGAGGAAATACAAAGACAGAAGGAAAGGCCATCCAGAGACTGCCCTACCTAGGGATCAATCCCATATACGGACACCAAATCCAGACATTATTGCAGATGCCAACATATAAAAAAGACAAGTGCTCCACTATGTTCATAGCAGCCTTATTTATAATAGCCAGAAGCTGGAAAGAACCCAGATGCCCTTCAACAGAGGAATGGACACAGAAAATGTGGTACATCTACACAATGGAATATTACTCAGCTATCAAAAACAATGACTTTTTGAAATTCATAGGCAAATGGTTGGAACTGGAAAATATCATCCTGAGTGAGGTAACCCAATCACAGAAAAACACACATGGTATGCACTCATTGATAAGTGGCTATTAGCTCAAATGCTTGAATTACCTTAGATGCCTAGAACACATAAAACTCAAGACAGATGATCAAAATGTGAATGCTTCACTCCTTCTTTAAAAGGGGAACAAGATGGTATTGGTACAGAGACAGACAGATAGACCAATGGAATAGAATTGAAGACCCAGAAATGAACCCACACACCTATGGTCACTTGATTTTTGACAAAGGAGCCAAATCCATCCAATGGAAAAAGATAGCATTTTCAGCAAATGGTGCTGGTTCAACTGGAGGTCAACATGTAGAAGAATGCAGATCGATCCATGCTTATCACCCTGTACAAAGCTTAAGTCCAAGTGGATCAAGGACCTCCACATCAAACCAGACACACTCAAACTAATAGAAGAAAACTAGGGAAGCATCTGGAACACATGGGCACTGGAAAAATTTCCGAACAAAACACCAATGGCTTATGCTCTAAGATCAAGAATCATAAATGGGATCTCATAAAACTACAAAGCTTCTGTAAGGCAAAGGACACTGTGGTCAGGACAAACGGCAACCAACAGATTGGGAAAGATCTACCAATCCTACAACAGATAGAGGCCTTATATCCAAAATATACAAAGAACTCAAAAAGTTAGACCAAGAGGGAGACAAATAACCCTATTAAAAAATGGGGTTCAGAGCTAAACAAAGAATTCACAGCTGAGGAATGCCTTAATGGCTGAGAAACACCTAAAGAAATGTTCAACATCTTTAGTCATCAGGGAAATGCAAATCAAAAACAACCCTGAGATTTCACCTCACACCAGTGAGAATGGCTAAGATCAAAAACTCAGGTGACAGCAAATGCTGGCGAGGATGCGGAGAAAGAGGAACACCTCCATTGTTGGTGGGGTTGCAGACTGGTACAACCATTCTGGAAATCAGTCTGGAGGTTTCTCAGAAAATTGGACATTGAACTGCCTGAGGATCCAGCTATACCTCTCTTGGGCATATACCCAAAAGATGCCCCAACATATAAAAAAGACACGTGCTCCACTATGTTCATCGCAGCCTTATTTATAATAGCCAGAAGCTGGAAAGAACCCAGATGCCCTTCAACAGAGGAATGGATACAGAAAATGTGGTACATCTACACAATGGAATATTACTCAGCTATCAAAAACAACGACTTTATGAAAATCGTAGGCAAATGGTTGGAACTGGAAAATATCATCCTGAGTGAGCTAACCCAATCACAGAAAGACATACATGGTATGCACTCACTGATAAGTGGCTATTAGCCCAAATGCTTGAATTACCCTAGTGGCCTAGAACAAATGAAACTCAAGACGGATGATCAAAATGTGAAGGCTTCACTCCTTCTTTAAAAGGGGAACAAGAATACCCTTGGCAGGGAAGAGAGAGGCAAAGATTAAAACAGAGACTGAAGGAACACCCATTCAGAGCCTGCCCCACATGTGGCCCATACATATAGAGCCACCCAATTAGACAAGATGGATGAAGCAAAGAAGTGCAGACCGACAGGAGCCGGATGTAGATCGAACCTGAGAGACACAGCCAGAATACAGCAAATACAGAGGCGAATGCCAGCAGCAAACCACTGAACTGAGAACGGGACCCCCGTTGAAGGAATCAGAGAATGAACTGGAAGAGCTTGAAGGGGCTTGAGACCCCATATGTACAACAATGCCAAGCAACCAGAGCTTCCAGGGACTAAGCCACTACCTAAGGACTATACATGGACTGACCCTGGACGCTGACCTCATAGGTAGCAATGAATAGCCTAGTAAGAGCACCAGTGGAAGGGGAAGCCCTTGGTCCTGCCAAGACTGAACCCCCAGTGAACTAGACTGTCGGGGGAGGGCGGCAATGGGGAGGGTTGGGAGGGGAACAATCTGGGCAAGGAAGGGGGGAGGGAAGGGATGTTTGCTAAATGTACATAAGAAATACCAAGTTAATAAAAAAAAAAAAAAAAAAAAAAAGAATAGTATAGATAAAATAAAAGAAATTCTATTAAAAAAAAAAAAAAAAAAAAAAAAAAAGGAACAAGAATACCCCTTGGCAGGGAAGAGAGAGGCAAAGATTAAAACAGAGACAGAAGGAACACCCATTCAGAGCCTGCCCCACATGTGGCCCATACATATACAGCCACCCAATTAGACAAGATGGATGAAGCAAAGAAGTGCAGGCAGACAGGAGCCGGATGTAGATCTCTCCTGAGAGACACAGCCAGAATACAGCAAATACAGAGGTGAATGCCAGCAGCAAACCACTGAACTGAGAATAGGACCCCCGTTGAAGGAATCAGAGAAAGAACTGGAAGAGCTTGAAGGGTCTCGAGACCCCATATGTACAACAATGCCAAGCAACCAGAGCTTCCAGGGACTAAGCCACTACCTAAAGAGTATACATGGACTGACCTTGACTCTGACCTCATCGTGGCATTGAATATCCCAGTAAGAGCACCAGTGGAAGGGAAGCCCTGGGTCCTGCAAGACTGAACCCCAGTGAATGTGATTGCTGGGGGGGGACAATGGGGGGGGGAGGATGGGGAGGGGAACACCCATAAAGAAGGGGAGGGGAGGGGTTAGGGGATGCTTGCCTGGAACCGAAAAGGAATAACACTAAAATGTAAATAAGAAATACTCAAGTTAACAAAAAAAAAAGAAAGAAAAAAAAAGAAATGTAAATAAGAAATACCCAATTTAATAAAGATGGAGAAAAAAATATCCAATAAAAATAATTTTAAGTGTAATATTCTTTATTATATTATTCTTTTAATTTGTTCTGGCATGATTGCATTAAATATACTTATAAATAATATCATCTATTAATAGATTTTAGAAATTATTCCATATTAGCAAATCATGATCAACTGAATTCTTTCTATTTTCAAAATATATAATATTCGAAGGAAGAGTGAAATTTAAAGTTTAACTGTACTTCGTTGACATTTAAAAGCCATTATTTCGGAAAATACTTATTTTTGGTATTTTTCATTGTTTCTTCAAAAATGAGTTTTTAAATAAAGTAAAACTATAGTACTTTCCCTCTTCATTCTAGTACCTTCCAGCTACTGTTCCTCAAAGCCCTCTATTGTGGATTTGGTTTATTGCTTATATTATGTTAATTTGGTTCCCAGATTACACTGGCATTCGCACATCTGCAAGCATGACACTGCAGGACCCTGCCCTCAGTTGGCTCTAATTGGTAAGTAAACTTGCCGGCGGCCAATGGCTAGGCAGGGAGACAAGCAAGCCTTTAGTTTTCTCAGGCAAAGGAAGCCAGCGAAGAAGAATTTATAGTACTGCCATGCCCGGGAAGTAGAAAGATGAGGCCCGAGAAGTGCAGGGCATAGAGACTACCAACATCTAACACTCAAGAGATCGTGGCTCTGGAGGGAGGGCTATAGGCCTGGTCTGGGGCAGCCAGGGTGGAATACTGGTTTTAGTAAGAAATAACTGAGGAACATAGGATGGAAGAATGTGTTAGTTGGGGGGAGTTGCCAAGCCATTGTGCTGTTTAAGGCATATTAGATTAAGGCTGTGTGTTTGTTTTTCGGAAATGCAGACTGTTGGGCGGAAGGAGAGGAACATGTGCCGCCACCTGCTGGGCTATTCGAGTAGCAGTATTAATTATTGCAACCCCCACCCCCATACCTTCAGTCTATCAAATTGATAACCTCTTTCTTTGATATTATTTGTTGCATACATATACACATATGTATTTGTGAACAAATATGTGTGCATAAATAATTAAAATATGAAACACTGAGTATTTGTTGTTTGTATATGGCCTGAAGGCTGATCACTCTCCATTGGACAAAGTAAAAGGAGCTCACCACTGGTACTGCCTAATTCTCTTTCTCGCATCAGTCATTGGTTGCTCATGGTTCTTTGCCTAGGAATGGGGCCACATGAAAATTTCCCCTTACCCATTAGCATGTCCATTGATATTGCCATTGGTCTCATTTGTGGAAAGAATGTCTCACATCAGTCTTTCTGGTGTTCTAGCTTTTCCAAACTTTCCAATCCCTCTTTTCCGGGGTTCCTTGAGTCACAGATGCAGGAGATGTGATGTGAATGCATCTGTTTGGTCTGGGCTTCTAGTTTGTATCCTGCTGTGATCTACATTTGCTCTAAAGAGAGACTTCTTTAAGAGACTTCATACATCTGTGAAGAATTTTGTGGATGTTTTGATGAGAATTTCATTCAATGTCTACATTGCTTTTGGAAGAATGGTCACTTCATAATACTAATTCTAGCAATACCTGAGCATGGGAGTCTTTCCATTTTCTAGTTTCATCGTCTCTCTCTTTAGAGATTTGAAGTATTCATTGTGGAGACTTTCCATGTCCTCAATCAGGTTAATTCCAAGATATCATTGTCTTTAATGCTATTGGAGAAGGGAGTGTGATTAGGGTGTCTTTCTCCAGGTGCTTGGTAGTAACTTATAGAAAAGCCAGTGGGTTTTTTTTTAAGTTGATTTTCTGCCCTGCCACTTTGCTTAAATTGTTAATTTTTTTAGATGTTTTTGGTCGGACATTTTATGACTTCTTATTTGAATCTGCAAATAGGTATAGTTATGTTTTTCCATTTTCTACTTGTATCTCTTTAACTCTCTTGTCTTTGCTCTAGTGTAAATGCTGCTTTTATTTCCTTAGATGAATGAATGAGAAGAGAGCCATACACAAATTGTGTGAATACACTGCCTGAGCAGATCCCAGAGCATTTCTTTCTCTGGTAGTCCTAGGTCTAGAAGCTTCTAGCCTTTGCATAATCTAATCTTCCTAGCTGAGTGATTCAATCTAGCTTCTCTTGGCTTTTAACCGAATTGCTCTGCTTGGCCTCATACTAACTCTGACGATCTGTTCTAATATTCTGGCTCCTTCTGGTTCCCTGGCTCGTTCTGTCTTCATCTGTGTCTAGCTTGTTCTCATATCTGATTAGTTAATTTGAAGTCTATTTTGTCAGCTTCGTGCTTCTTGATCTCATTTGTTTGGGATTTTTTCTCTGTTCTTTTCCTTTAAGGTGTTGTCTGTTTTGAGCTTAATTTATTGTAGACAACAAATATACTTTTTTCTAAGCCATTTAGCTCGTCTGTGTCTTTTGACTGGAGACATGAGGTCATTACTATTTGGAGATATCACTGAAAAGTATGGAGAGATTGCGGTCATTTTGATTTTTTTCTGATTGTCTTCTTAGTTTTGGTTTGTTTTTCATTGAATATAATTTCATTTGCTTTCTAAAGTCTTTGACTATGCTTATTACACTATTCAATTCAGAAAATTGTTTCCAATATTATTCCAATATTCCAATGCAATAGTATTGTTTGGCTGGGTAAAAACTTTCTTAGGTGGCTTGGATCATGGAAAGCATTTCTTTCTCCTTCAGCTATGGAAGACAGCTTTTCTCAGTACACCAGTCTAAGTTTCACTCATGGTATTTCAGAACTTGGAATGTTTTACTCCAGTCTTTCTGGCTTTCAGGGTGACCTTGGGAAATAAGGCATTATTCTGGTGGGGTTTCTTTTGTATGTGACTTGTATTTTTCTCTCACTTCTTTCAAGAATTTTTCTTTGTTCTTTATATTTGAAGTTTAAATTCTGATATGCCTTATGATGTTTTTCTTTTGGCCTTATTTAGTGAGTATTTGGTGTACTTCTTGTATCTGCAAACATGTCCATCCTTAGTTTAGAAAAGTTTTCTTCTATGAATATGTTAATAATCTTATCTATGCCATTGACCTGGACTTTTTCTCCACTACCCTTTATTTTCTTATCCTGTGCTTTAATAAGTTTATTTTCTTTGTTTATGTTGTATAAATTCTCTATGTTGTCTTTGAATCCTAATATTGTCTTCTCTTTGATTTACTCTACTTATAAAGCTTTATCCCTAGTTTGGATGCTAGAGTTTTGAGTTCATTTTCACTTTAGCGTGTATGCACTGAAGTATTTCCATGTCTTTATTGAATTCAATTTTCAAACCATGAATTTTATTCATTACTTCATTCAGTTATGCATTTGAATTTTCTCTTGAACGTCATTCAAGGATTTATTTTGGTACTCTTGTAATTCAATGACATGTGTTTTGTTTGTTTAGTGTATGTGTGTTCTTAAATCTTTTAATTATTTGATAAAGTTTATAGCCATTCTTTAAATTCCGTGTCTTGGGGTTCATCTAGGTAGTTATCATTAGAGAACAATTCTACATGAGTATTGAATATGATGGAAGACACGCTATTTTGACCACTCATACTGTTTTTTTGTTTTGCAATTTTACATAAACATGTAGACTTCTTTGTGTGTCTGATATGAAAAATCACATCTTTCCTTAGTTTGGGCCAGAGCAGGATATGTATGACCAAGTGAAATTGGTGGGTGGACTGTTTAATTGAATCAGGAAAAGATGGATCCTAAGCTATGGATCTAGAACCAGTCCAAGCAAAGGGAGTTCACAGATAAAGAAAGTTCATAGCACAGATCTCGAGATAGGCTTTGTGTTTGCAGTTAGTTTAACAGAGTGGAAGTGGAAAAAGTGGTTTAACTGGGAAATGTAGCTTCCTTGCAAGAGAGTTTACAGACTTCCGGTACAGATCCAGAAGGTCGCAGATGCAAAACTACATAATATTGTTTTAAATCTCACTTATTAGTAGTTTCATAGATGCTTAATATCATGATTTAAGGGCTTGTTATCTATAAAGCTCAGGTATTGCCTTTCGAGAATTACTACTGATTCCCTTTCATGAGACATCAGTATTAGAGTAACTTGAAATAATTACTTCTCTTTTGGAACTTTTCATAGTTATGATGATTTTCTTTTTAAGAGTGTATTTGTAACTATTTCATATCCTGTGAGTTTTTGTACTTAAGAGATGCTGAAGCAAATATTGCCCTAAATTTCACTCTATTTAGAACACAGTTGGTCAGGTAAAGGTTACAGTGCCAAGAGAATTTTGTGACCATGTGATAAAAAAAAAATTGCCTATTTAACAGGATTTTTAAATGATGCCTGTTAGCCTCAGGGTCCTTCCTTAAGATAAAACAAGAACAATGGACTTCTGTTCTTTTATCTTGGATGAAAAGTAAGGACCAGGAGGCCACTTACTGTAGCCTGCAAAATTGCTATAACTTTGTGAGGAGAGACCTTTTCTGTCAGATATTTGAGTTCATCATGAGACAAACATAAGCTTCTTACCCTTTGAATTGTAGTATTTATAGTATGTTTTTGTAAGATTCTAGAAAAGCTCCATAGTTTAGCTTCATTGTTTTCTTCTTCATTTATTTTATCATGTATGGAACATACATTTGATATCCTGCCCAAGCCTCTTAGAACTTACTGTGCCAGTATAGACTGCAGTGTGCTGGTTCCATTGCCCACCACTCTCACATAAAAACAAACAAATAAACAAACAAAATCTATCAACTTACATCTTGAGCTTCAAGGGACTTAATACTTTGGGTATAGTGATGGATTGAAGGTAAATAGCGTTGCTGTCATGCAGCTCAGCATGGATAATGTTGAAGTGTGTTTTACATGGTCTCCTAGAAGACTACAGTAGTATTGACCTTTACTAGACTGTATACTATCTTGATAGCATATTCTTATTCTGGCTCCATTATTTTTTAATGTGCTCTCTCCTCTCTCAGAACTTTTTGACAACAACTGTGAAATAGACTCAGTGACCTCTATTTTCCCTGGTCCTTTATTCCATCATGTTTTCCTTTTATTCTTCCTTTGCTTTCTCTCTCCTTTCTTCATTCCTACCCTTTTCCTATCCTGTTTCCTGTCTTCCTCTCTCTTCTTCCCTCATTTCTTCATTTCTCTTTCTTTCCTTGTCCCCTTCTCATTCACTTCTTCATCCTTCCTTTTTTCCCTCATTGTCCTTCTTTGTCCCTTTATTCCTTTATTTTGTCCCCTCTCTTTCTTTGACTTTTGTGGAAAGAGTTCAGTTAAGGTGGGGAGAGAAGTTGGAAAGGGAAGCTGGTTTTAGACATGAAATACTGGAATGTGAGGGCTTTCTACTTAGACTATTTTAAAAATATGCCACTGACTATCTATCAGTTCCATGATATCCTCTTGGAGTAATCTCTAAGGGCCTTAATAGAGAAGAAAAACACAGTCTTGCCTCACAGGAAGCTTTCATCAATAGTTGTTACAACCAAATAAACAACCAACCAACCAACCAACCAACCACCAACCAACCAAACAGCCAACCAACCAACCAAACAAACAAACAGCCAGCCAACCAACCAACCAACCAAACAAACAAACAGTCTGCCAGCCAACCAACCAATCAACCAACCAACCAATCAACCAAACAACCAAACAACCAATCAGCTAGCCAGCTAGCCAGCCAACCAAACAGCCAACCAATCAACCAACTAAACAAACAAACAATGAATCAACCAACAAACCAAACAGACAAAAAACAGGATAATTACTGTATTATTGTCATTTAGAAAGATCTGAAAACACAGAAAAAAATTTTCTTTTCATTAAAGTGAACTCTATTCAGTACATCCTGTCATACGCTATATGAAAGAAGAAGTAACTCCTAGTAGGAGTAGATAGATAGATATCTGCGTGCTTTGAGTATGCACAACTGTACAATTGCCAATACCCGTGAGGTCTTGTGATAAGACAATTGTCAATGGGATAAACTGGCACATAGCACTAACTCTTGAGAAACAAGGTAAAAATTTTACTATATGAATCTTAGAGATTAGTGGGTACCATTCATAGTCATGGAAGTCCTGAAGGATAAACAGAAATGGACAAGGACAGCTACCAATTTTTCGTTTCTTCATTACTAATGAAGAAATCCATATTGTTTATGCTATCATAATAAAGAGAATCACAAATTACTCAGGGAACAATATCTACTGTAAATAATCAGCACTTGATTTTTAGTATAGTGTGCTTTCACAAAATTTTGAATTCATACCTCCTACACAAACACAGAACAGTTAATGAGTGATGTCTCTAAATAGAGTTGAATACGTTTAGGTAAATGTGATCAAGAAACCAGGATTCTCATATCTTCTAATTATTCCACAGCAGTGTAAGTTCCCCATCTACAAAGAGGAGAGTATCTTCCCTTTGTTTGCATTTTTGCCTGCTTAAGGTCTTCCTCTTCCTCTTCCTGTTACCTTTAACTTGCTAATTAGAATTGTCTCTGTGTGGCTCACATAGTGAAGCCCACATTCAAACAGAAGGAAAGGGGTAAATGACTAAAAAACTACCAGGATCAAATTAATTACTATAGCAGGAATTGAAAGGACTTGCCTCAGAGTGAACATTGAAATGATCTACAAAAGATGAGGAATGAAAGGATGGGACAGAGGGCTAGATGTATGGGTAGTGAGGGTGGCTCCCTCTAAGTTAATATTAACACTATAGAAATGTGTTCATGAATGAGTCACACTGTGGTATGAAGTGACTCCTTCAGGCTTTGAGTGACAGCTTAATACACTTCCTAGACTTTCTAGAACATCCTTAGGAGACCATTTGGCTGAGGCAAAGGACTCCCAGAGGTTCAAATGAACCTCTTACGGAAGTATTGTAAACTTATCATCTTACTTTGCTTTCTAAAAGTACCCAGGGGATACTCCCTTCTAAAATGGATAAGAAATTCGACACTAACAAAAGTGCCAATACTGGTTAAAATAGTATTAGTGGCCATCTCTGTCATCCTGGATTGATGATAGAAGGTGTATATATGGATCCTGACTTTACAGTGTCAGTATGGATAAGGATGACGTATTTACCATCAGTGTCACTCTCTAACCTTCAGCAGCAATAACACTGTCAACATTACTTGAAGAGACTTACCCTTGGAGATTTGTCTTATTTAATAGGCCATAATGGTGGCCATGAGATAGATGGAAAGACACGAAGAATATTAGTTGACATGTATTGGGGTCAGTTAACTACAGCCTGTGGGCCAAATGCAGTCTTTTGTCTGTGGAACAGAGTCAAATCTATTTATTTACCTATTGTTTATGGCTGTTTTGTGCCACAATGACAAAGTTAAGTAAGTGCAATGGAAACTGTATGACCTGAAAAAACATGAAGTATTTACTATCTAGACCTTTACAGAAGTTTGCTGACTTCTAACCCAAATAATCAAAGAAGGTCAAACACTGTGAGGAGAAGATTGATGTCAGGCTCTATAATAGAAAAGCACAATCCTTTTTCTGAAACATTCCCCTGCTTTAAACTCAGTTATTGATTGAAAGAAAAAGTTCACCACAGAAGAAATATATAAAAACACATGTTCAGTGGCAATCCTTCTGCCATAGCTCCATTCCTCTTCCCTTAGTGTAATAGCATATAATGGGGAAAGATTAAATATCTGGATAGCTTCTGAACTCACAAATACTAGAAGAGCCCCACAGCTCTATGTGCCTCATATTCTAGAAGAAACACTAAGGTTTAAGTAAAGGAAGTCCCAGTCCATGCTCACTTCATGAGACTGACTTTTCAGTCAATTCTATGATCCCTGAGGCCTTATGTAGGTTGGACAAATACTTTAAATGGGAGGTACCCCACATCTGTTCCTTCTGAAAATGTGATCATAAGTCATCTGTCATATTGCTGTAATACTTCCTCAAAGCTTGGTTGATAGTGTTGTAGTAATTAAAGTCAGCTTCATAGAACTGGCTTAACAGAACAACATAGAGGGAGAGAAAGGCTCAGAGAAATGAGCTTGTTACAATGAATTTAGTATATAACTGTGGGAAAATGGCATAAGTATTCCCTAGAACTATGTAGTAAAAGCTATACCGTTACTGATATGAAAAGTCTTAACTATCACCAAGGGCCTGGCATTAACAGGAACCGTGGTAAGGGCTCTATCAGTGGTGCAGGGTTTATGACATTAGGTTGTTTGGGATTAAGTTACAAAAGATTTATGTGGAGGCTCAGAACTTGACAAGACATAGTAGATTCAGGTAAAATGTTTGAAGTTTATAAGTGAGATGAAGACATTATTAAAATGCTTTAAGATTATTGTAATTAAGAGGTAGAGGATGTATTAGAGACAAAAAAGAATAAAATGAAGGTAAATGAAATTGTTCGTGAGAGAAAGAAGATGGAAACATTTGAAAATATTACAGTAGTATTAATATCAGTTCAGTTTAGTTCAAGTGTGAAATTGAGGCAGGTGTCAAGAATAACTCCTAGAGTTTAGTCTAGAAAAACTACATGAAGAGTTGGATGTGGTGCTGCATGCCCGTCTTCCCAGCTGTAAGAAGGCAAAGGAAGGAGGAACAATAAAATTCGAGGACAGTCTAGTCCTAAGCAAGTTCTAGTGAAGCCAGAGGTATGCAGGAGACTCAACCATAGTTATCTGGCATTCAGTATGAAATATCTATGAATTATAGAAGGGAAGGGTAGAAGTGCTTTATTGATAATAACGAGAGTAGACAATAACACAAAATTATCTACTGAGAAAAGTGAAGAAGCATCTTAAATAGAAGCACTCACAGCACTGACTAAAGAAAGGGATCCCTTGAAAGAGGGTGTGGCGGGAGGAGAAGGGTAAAATCGGGAGAGGCATTGATGAGGATCCCAGCAGAGGTAAATGGCAGACAAGATAAAGAACAGTGCAATCAAACATCTCGGGGAAATAAATGAGATAGCCACTGCCAGGGATATTATAGCTATTCGACACCTAGAAATTTTAGGAAATTTCCATGGTTGGATGAGTGATGTTTGAGGGTGTTGAGTTAGAAGTGGAGTGTCTGAGAGGAGTTAGCATTGCTACAGAACAGAGAGAGGAGGTGTTGATTCCAGCAGACCTAAGCAGACTTAAGGGTTCCTGTTGGGTCAGTTATCAGCACTCACTTCCGGCAGCTGACAGATTCCAGATGCAGTGGATCTGACATCCTCTTCTGGTCTCTGCGGGCACAAGTTAGCATGTGTACAAACACTGAAATTTTCTGCATATATTAGTTAATATGCAAACTTTTATCCTTTGTAAAATTTTGGTTAATGTATCTTATGTGTATGAATGTTTTTTCCTGTTTTGTCTGTAAACCAATTGCATGCCTGGTGCATAAAAGAATTTCCTGTAGATGGAATTACACATGGTTTGGGGCATGCATATGTGTGCTGAGAACTGAACACAGGTCCTGGGAAAGAACAACAACTGCTCTTAATCACCAAGCAGTCTTCCCAGGACCCAGTTTCTTTTCTTTTCTTTTTTTTTTTTTTTAAGTTACTACCCTCAAGATCCAAAGAAATGAACAAATATTTATTACTTTAAGTTACCTTTTCATTGTCATGTCTACTTGTACATTGAGCTTTATGTGGAATTTTTTTCTATTACTTCCTAATTTTGTTTTTGTATCTTTTGTATACTTCTTAACTTTTTCCAGGGAATGTGGTTGGAAATAACACATTCGAGTGGTTTAAACAGTGCCTTTTCCCAGAGACAGCCCATTGCCTTTAGAACATTACACATAGAAAATGTGGAATTCAAGCTTGAGACTTTTCTCTTGCTTCTTAAATTTACATCAACTGCTTCAATGGAACCTGATTGCAGAGTCCCCACAGTCAACCCAAAAGTGCAAACCTACGAGATTCTTTCTTTTTCTAAGAGCAATTATGAAGTTGAGGCAAACCCCCAGTGGACAGTTTACCACTCTATATGGGTGTAGTGTAAAATGATCCAATGCTTTGACAAGAGAACAATACAAAAAGGAAGTCTTCTTTCAATTTGCCACAAGTAGAGCATTTTGTCAGCTACTGAAAAAAAGTGTTCCTTCCTCGGAGGTGTCACCATTATATATGCTGCCACATTCTTAGCAGCCTGGAAAGCAACTGTCTTTCCCTTCTCCTAGCAAAGAGCAAACAAAGCCAAACATTCTTCTGTTCCATTTACTATTTTATCTTGGCAGACATTGTTCTAAGACAGGGTCTCAAGTATCACAGACTGACCTACAACTTGCCATGTGCCCTATAGGCAGGATGACTTTGAACCCCTTATTCCTGCTTCATCTTTCAATACTGGAACTTCAGGCATTATTTCAAGCAGTAACTGGAATGGAGGCTATCCCTAAACTGTTGCCTGTCTGTGGAATTCATTCCCCAAACTTGGTTGTCTTGTCTGGCCCTGCTGGGTGAAGCAGCATCTAGCCCTGAAGGGACTTGATGTGCCAGAGTAGGGGGTTACCCAGAGAAGGCCTCCACTCTCTCAGAGGAGAAGGAGATGGGGGATGGTGGAAACTGGTAGGAGACACAATTGGAATGTAAAGTGAAACACACACACACACACACACACACACACAAACAAAACAGTGTTTTAATACTATCAACATATTGATAGTTGGGAAATATAATTAAGAAGATAATTGTGGAAGGGAAACTGGGAAGAGGAATACCATTTGAAATATAAATGAATAAAATGTTTAATTAAAAATATAAACCAAGTTACTACACATTTGAAAAATATTTACAAATATATTGCCTTATTATTAAGCTGTTTTCCCCTCTCTCTGAGTGTGTGTGCACACGTGCCTCTTAGATGTTTAACTGAGAAGGAAACAGAAATGTTTACTCACACATACACCTGCTGGGAAATACAGTAACTATAAAAACAGGCTCTCCTTGGAGTTTGCCTGTTCTCTGTTATGTAGACTCACTTTCAGTTGTAAAACTAAGACCACATATAACTGTGGTGTCTTGTTCCCTGCTAAATAGATAATGTGTTTGTGATTACTAATTTTTAAAGATTACCTTGATGAAATTTGGAATCTACATAGAAGCAAGTATCTTGTAATGTCTGTGATATAGATTGGGTAATTTGATGTGGGAAGATCCACTTCCAATGTAGGCAGTGCTATCTTATATTCTGGGTTCCAATGAAAGGAGTAGTAGGAGGGTAGGAGGGAGGAGGAGGGGGAGGAGGAAAGGAAGAGGAGGAGGAAGAGGAAGAAAAGACAGAGAAGGAAGAAGAGGAGGAAGAAGAAAAGAAGAGGAAGAAGAGGAGAAAAAGAAGAGGGGGAGGAAGAGGAGGAAAAGGAGGAGGAGGAAGAAGAGGAGACAGAAGAGGGAAAAGTATTGGGGCTGGGCAGGAGGAAAAGGAAAAACCAAATGAAAAAGAAATTAGGTTGAACAGAAACATTCATGGCTCTCTTCTTCCTGCTCCATTATGAGCATCTGCCTGCTGGTGCTGAGGCGGCTCTGAACTGTAAGTTAAAATAAACTTTTCTTACTAGGTTGCTCTTGTTAGGCCTTTCCTCACAATAACCAGAGAATTAAACAGTGCACAAATTTAATACCAGACACTGGGGCAGTTGTAACAAACCCAACCTTGAGGCTCTTTAGTCTGTGGAAATACCGTGTTTGAGGGATATGGATAGTTATATAACTTTGAGCAATACAAACCCTTGAGTACTGAACAGAAAACTTTAGCTGCCGGTCTCTTGAGTGGTTAGAAGGCAAGAATGCTGAATGTAAGACAGAGGAGGCCCAGGACAGGAGGTTTCAGAGGAGAATACAAAGTCGATCAGTACCTGGAGTAGAGGCCACTTTGTTACTCTGGAAGACACATGGCACTTGCATTTTTGCCATGTCCTGAAACTTGAGGTTGAATTTAAAGAAACTTTAATCTGCTTAGTGGAAGAAATTTCAAGACAGAAGAACATTTGCACTGTCATTCGGTTACTGTTCATGGGTCTCGTGCTTGTCTGCTGTTAGAACAAAAAGTGGGCAGAAAGATAAAGTATGAAGCTTAAAAAGAAAATGCATCAGAGCAAGTTTAAGGTTTCAGACAAGGAGACTGCAGAAGACAGCATCTGTAACTGAAAAGTGACTAGTACCATTAAAGAGAAACCAGGGGCTCTGTGCTAGAAGAACAATCAAGGTGTCTTAAGGACAAGATGAATTGAAGGAAAGATGAATTATAGCAAAGTTACAAATTCCCCTATAAAGAGAGGGTCTAAACTAAGAATGCCCTTCAAGTGGTTTCCTGCATTTAAATACATGTGTCTGGAACTGTTTCTCCAGGGTTTGCATGCACAAGCTGATTTGACTGTGGAACAAGAGATCTGACTTCATTCTGAGTGGATAGCATCTTCCATATTGTCCTGGTTTGGTAGACTTAAAAGATAAACGACTGAGGGAGCTATGAATTGTTCACTATGTTTCCAGAGAGCCCCTGAGGCATTGTGTAGGAGGGCTGGAGCTTCTGAAAGGAGGCCTCAAGAAGCCACTGTGTAAATCTGTGAAGCAAAGCCTGACTTCCATGGGAGACTACAGATGTTGGCAATGTCTTCACCATGGGTCATCATTTACCCATCTGTGGGGGACAATGAATGTAAAGGGTATAACCAAGAGAGATAATGTATATTCCAAATGTGGCAAAGCTGGAGGGATGGGGCTCCCTAAGCCACTTAGATTTCATATAATTTCAACATGGCCAAAAGATGTCAATCCTATAATTCAGGACTGTGTTACTAACATTAACCCTGGCTTCCTTTAATAATTTCTTGTTTTTCCAGCATTTCTTCTTTATAGCATGGGAGTGCTTATTCTGTGATATATATCAGAAATATGTAACTCAGACTTTAGAGATTACTTTGATTTCTTAAAATACTTGAACTTCAACAAATAAACAAACAAACGAAACAGAAACACCAAAACCCATAACACTGGAAGTACTAAAGGTTATGGGGACCTTTGAAGTTGACTGGACTGTTAACACATCATGGTTTGCGAATGTGCCGGTGGAAACTAGAGATTGGAGATGTTTTAAAAAATGACATCTTTGGTTGTCAAAACAAGCAATTCACCTTGTGTTATATTTCCTCAGAGTTGAAATATTTTACTGTAGCATCTTGGTAAAATCTGAGGAAGTTTGGGATTGAAACATTACATCCTGGAAGGAGGCTCTTTAAAACTCAGGGAGTAATGAACAAGTCTCAGAATGTCCCTGAAACCTAGCATACTTGAAAAGGCTTTCTCTTCCCCGTGATTATATAGGTGTTAAGGACTGTTACAGAGGGGGATTCTCCGAGCTGTTGAGCTATCTGAATGTTGAAAGCTTCAAGGATGTAGGCTTCATTAGTCATCATCCATACTGGGGTGGTTGATCTTAGTGATGTAGGTTCCTGTGACTCTTTTTTGCTCTTGTCTGATAGGGCACAAATACTAGATAATCGTTCACTTCTCCCCTAAAAAATTCATTCAACAAAGTAAAGAATAAAAGAACATATAGACACATGGGAATTAGAAAACCAAACCAAACTAACCACCCACCCACCTACCCATCAAACGAAACCAAACGAAATGAAAACATGTGAATGATCCATTGGAGGAAGAGAAAGAGATGGAAGGGGGGAAAGGTATGGGGGCTTGAAAGGAGGAAAAGGAAAAATGAAATGAAAAAGAAATTAGGTTGAACAGAAACATTCATGGCTCTCTTCTTCCTGATCCATTATGAGCATCTGCCTGCTGGTGCTGAGGTGGCTCTGAACTGTAAGTTAAAATAAGCTTTTCTTACTAGGTTGCTCTTCTCAGGCCTTTCCTCGAAATAACCAGAGAAGTAACCAGTGCACAAATTTGAAGAAATTAGGTTAGTAAATTTAAAAAAAAATGTTTATCCAAATGAAAATAAACACACAACTTACCAGAAACTTTGGAAGCCAACAAAGATTTTATAGCTATCAGCAATCACTTAGAATTTTTGGACATATCTGTAAACACTACTTAACAGTGTGCTTCAAGATTTTACCTCCACAAAAATGAGAAGCCAAGCAAAAATTGTAGCAGACAGAGAAGGAAAATGATCAAGGATTGCTGAATTCCAGAAGGGAAGAGCAACACAGAGAGTAACTAAAATGAAGAATTATGTCTTTGAAAAGATGAAGAATATACACAAACACTTTGCCAAATACTTCAAATGAAAGATGCAAATTAATAAAATTAGAAATGAAGAAGAAATTCAGGAGATATCAATGAATTCAGCTTAACCATCAGAAATATTTGGGAAAACTTAGATCATAAATACCTGGAGGTTGTAGAAGAACTAGTTATGTTCCTAGACACTTGTGAACTACTGTCAACACACATGCACATGCACATATACACACATGCACAGAACTTTAGGCATACACACCCATGCACACACTACCTATAATGAGCACTAAAGTTAAAACAATAACGTTTACCCAACAAGAAAACTCAACCAGACTTATTGCTTTTTACCAAACCTTTAAGGAAGACTTAATATAATTTTTGTTTAAACTATTCCATAATACAGAAAGGGATAATACCATCATACTTATTGCATGCAGTCAATATTATTCCAATGTGCCAGATAATGACACAACAAATAAAGAAAACTCTTACCAATTTCCCTGATAAATGTGGAATACTCTCAGTAAGATATTGGCAAACTCAAGTAAGAAACACATATAAAATACCATACACCATATTCTAGAGGGTTTCATTTACAGGGACATAAGGAGACTTTAATATTTTTAAAAAAATATTTAAAAATCACTGAATGCTATAGAGTACAGGAATAGGTTCCTGGAGAGAAACCTGAAATCATTTCAAGCCATTCAGAAAAGAACCAAGATAAAGCCTAACGTCCCATAGTATTAAAATTCCCTAGATGTAATTTGAACGCTGAACATAACAAAGGTTAAATGTGACACATTTACATTCAGCATTACAGTACGTGTGGAGATACTGGACCATTTCAACTAAGATTAGGAATGAGACGTGAGTGTTCATTCTCTTCCATTCTTTTTCACCACAATCACTGAGTTGTTGGCTAGAAGAATAAGCAAAGTGTGTAAAAGGTTGCCAAGAGGAAAAGAAGCTAAGTCATCACTATTTGCTGTGGATATGGTATGCTTATGACACCTTAATATTTCCACCGCAAATTTTGAGGATGTGACAAAGGCTTTCAGCAGATAGCCAGGCATTATAATCACTATAAAAGTAATTCTCCTATGTGCCAGTGATCAAGCATACAATGAAAGAAGTTAGGAAAATACTGATATTTGCATTGTCCTCGTAAGTGACCAATGGGTTCGGTTGGTGAAAGCACTTGCAGCCATGCCGGACAGCCTGCTTTCTATAACCAAAACACATGGTAAAAACAGACAACTGACTGAGCAAGGTGCACTTTGACCTCCACACCCATTTCCTGATACATAAACAAATGAACGAAGAAATAAGTATATAAAGTATATAAGTATATTAAAGGACATATGAATAAAAATAAGAATAAATTTAATCAAGGAAGCTAAATTTTCAACAGCAAATTGAATGAAATTCGTAGAATTAGTATTGTATAAGTAACGATATTATTGAAGGTTTTCTGCATACTTAATGTAGTTCCCATTAAAATCCTAATGATAACCATCAATAAAGAAGAAGAAAGTGACTAAAATTTACGTGGAAGCAGAAAACATCCCAAGAAAAACAAAATCATGCTGAACAGAAAAGTATAATTCTTGAAACGCCACATTCCGCATTGTACTTCAGTTTCATAAAAGGAAAAAAATTTACACACACACACACCAAAACAAACACATAGAGCCACACGATGGAACTAAGGTTCAGGAAAGTCACTCTTACATGGATACCCACCTGATGCTGAACAAAGACACTGAAGTGTATTGGAGAAACAAGCCCCTTTCTCAATGATGCAGGGAGAACTGGGTGTCCACCTACAGAAGAATGAAACTACATCCCCATTTCTCATAAAATCAATTACAAATGGATCAACGGCTTTCACATAAAACCTTAAGCTATAAAACTGATATGAGAAAGCTTGCCAATGTTCATACATAAGCCAGGATTTTATGATTCTGAGTAACTCCAGTTACTCATAAAATAAAAGCATGCTTTGGTTAATGTGTTTTGATAAAAATTTAAACAGTTCTGAACAGGAAAGCAAACACATAGCCACAGGATGAGAGAAATTCTTTACAGCGATCTCAGGAATTAATATATAGAATATACAAATAACTAAAAGAAAGAAAACACTGAAAAATAATCTAATCAATAAATAGGAAACAAATAGTACAAGCAGTTTCAAAGGAAGTACATACAGCAAATAAATATTTGAAAGATTATTCAACATTCATAGCTTTTGCAGAAGTGAAAACTAACACTGCTTTGATATCCCATGTCAATATAATCAAAACAGCTATTATAAAGAAAAAGAAAAGAAAACAAAACCCAGAATTCTGAAAATAAAACTACCATACTTTCTGACTCTAACACTTTCAGGTATGCACCTAAGGAAATTGAAGTCAGTGAAAGATAGATGCACATCCATGTTCATTATGACACCTTACAACTACCCTACATGGAAACAGCTTTGATGCCTATCAACGTGCTGTATGTAAAGTAAATACCTATCACGACTTTTAGTCATAACATGAATACAAGGCCATTTGGAGGAAATGGATGTAATATAACAACACCATGTTAAGCAAAATAAGACATTTGAAAGACAAATGCCACATATTTTCTTTCATATGCACTATGATTTATTACATATGTATACATATTGATCATGATAGTAGAATGAAAATTGCTTTGGGGATAAAAATGTTATATCATGATGGAAGGAAGAAGACAAAGTTATTGGGGAATGAATAGAAGCATAGTGATTGATAGGCAA